>NW_021680526.1:108260-115995 GCF_001412515.2 Diachasma alloeum | reverse complement strand
CATTCTTGTTGACACCTCAGTCTATATTCAGTTGTGGTAGCACAACTCACAACTCTAAGGTCGAGGGGTGGGATACTGAGTGCTATTTCTAGCGCCTCAGTAGGTGTCGATTTCATGGCTCCTGTTGCAGCCCTCAGGAAGGTTCCCTGTAGGCTTTTCAACAGGTTCCTTGTTTCCGTCTTACTCACCCTCGGCCACCANAGGGTCGATCATTGATTAGGCTAAGTCTTGTATGGCCTTGGCCCGTCATCTTCCATTCTTGTTGACACCTCAGTCTATATTCAGTTGTGGTAGCACAACTCACAACTCTAAGGTCGAGGGGTGGGATACTGAGTGCTATTTCTAGCGCCTCGGTAGGTGTCGATTTCATGGCTCCTGTTGCAGCCCTCAGGAAGGTTCCCTGTAGGCTTTTCAACAGGTTCCTTGTTTCCGTCTTACTCGCCCTCCTCTCTCCCTCTGTGAGTACATTACATGCACGTTTTGTTTGCTCTCGGTTTGAACTTCTTACTGCCTATTTCTGCCCCCTGGGCGCTTCTGTTGCAGGTTAGTTGCATGCGCTACTTTGCAACCGACATTTGGAGACATAAACCGCTTTTGTTGGTTGCGCTTCTGCTTTTTTATTGCCTCTAAAAAATCACTTGAGGACACCTTAATCTGCAAATTTCTTGGTGTCATCGTTTGGCTGTCTCTCTCCCCTTCACTCTTGCTGACGCCACTGGTGAGTGAAAAATCAACTATTGACCAGTGGGAATCCGGTGTGACCAATTACCTACGCACACTGCGCGTACCATTCTCTGTGCACACTGGCATCTACTGCACCGACTCCCGTTTAGTTACTATCACTAGCTCGCACTCTCTCACTAGACATTCCGCATTTTTACGGCCGACAAAATAGCGGATGGAGACAAAGTACCCTGTGGTAAATGCGCACATATTGGGGGGTCAAAGATGGTGCACTGTCGTGTTTGCGACACTCACTATCACTCTCTATGCATGAAAACACAGATCATCGTAAATAAAAATGGGTCAAAAATACGGATATGTCAACCATGCTACAGCGCTAGGGGTATTGCATCTCCCGCTCCAGTAAGGCTTACTCGCAATAACTCAACGAGTTCCAATGGCTCAGGGTCATCATCACGATCTGGGGCCCTCAGTCGTCTGACACTTGCCCCCTCCCTCCAGGTACCGCCACCTCCGCCAGCTGCTGCTTTTCAAAGCGGGTCACCCTTACTATCTGACCCCGCCCTCGTCAGTATTATAGAGTCTCTGGGAGTGATCACCAAACCCACTGAGAACCTTGATGCCTTATCCACCAAGCTCGATACCGTTCAATCAGAACTCTCGGAAGTCAAGGCTAAGTTGTCAGCTCTGGACCAGCTTCCAGCCCTGGTCAAGCGTGTTGATGACGTTGAGGCTGTTGTGGCTGAGCAGTGTGAGGAGATCAGAAGCCTGAAGCAATCTGTGGAGACTGATGTCGGGGCACTGAGGGAGCGAGTCAACTTGGTTGAAGAGGAGCAGCGGCAGATGAAGGATGATACAGTCAACTCTGTCTCGGTGTCTGCTGGTGCGTCAGCTGAAGCGTTGGGAGCCGTCGTGGGCAGGGTGAGCTCCGTTGAGGAGACGGTGAAGGAACTGGCTGACTCTCTAACGAAGATCAACGCGGAAAGGATGAGGCTTGTGTCGGACATCCTCATCCCAGACCTTGATCCGCCTGCGAACTGTGATATGAGAAAACTGTCGTTCGCTATCTTTCGTGCCGTGTCTTCCTCTATTCAGATGGATGACATTCGCAGCGTGCATCCTCTTCGGGTGAGGCAGCCTTCAGCTGTGGATGCCGCTGATGATAGAGCTGTAGTGTCTTCAGTACCTTCGAGCACGGCCGCTGATGGTGTCGCCAGGTCCTCATCACTTTTGGTGTCAGTCTCGTCTGGTGAACTCGTTCGTGAGTTAGTGATCGCGAAGGCAAGGCATGGCAAGCTGCATTCGTCTCAGTTGTCAGCTGAGCTTGTGTCTGCCTCTGGAGCGACACTTCCCCTACAGCCATCACTCATCAACATCAACGAGTTCCTCCCGCAAGATCTCCATAATCTTAGACGCGCTGTGAGGACTTCTGCCAAGGAGAGAAGCTTTCATACTTTCATTCGAAATGGAGCTGTGTTCATAAAAAAAAGAAGGAGGATGCTGCAACCAGAATCTCATTGATGGCTGAATTAAAAAACTTCATGGCGGGCCCTCAATAAACTCTTCTGCTTCTGCTATATCTCCTGTCTCTAATCTTTCTCTTCCTCTCTTCTTTTTCTCAGTCTCCCGCTCCGCCTTCGCTAACTCATTCCTACCTTGAGCACAGTCAGGCGGCAGCCATGTTGGAATTGGAGGGTTTGCGTGTCTGTCATCTTAATGTGAACTCTCTCAGAGCTCACATTGAGAGAGTCAGGCTTTTCCTGGAATCTCGTCCTCCATTTCATGTTATCACCATGTTAGAGACTAAGCTTTGCCCTCTTATTGATGACGATGTCATTTCGCTGGAAGGCTATAGGCTCTTCAGGCGTGATCGCAATACGCGTGGTGGCGGGGTAGCTTTGTTCATCAATAACTGCTTCAAGGTCACAGTTCTCGCATCCTCCTCTCATGTGTGGACTAAAAGACCTGGTTTCCCCGAGTATCTGTTCTGTGAAATCTCCTGTCATGGTGTCTTTCCAGTCTTTGTTGCAGTGGTATATAGGCCGCCACATGCTCCTTTCTTCCAGGGTAATGACTTCATCCCCTCTCTGCAGGGGTTTCTCCAGGATTATAGCTGCAAGGTCATCCTCGGGGATTTCAATGCCGATCAGCTGTCCATGAGTAACCCTGATGCGGCTCTGGTGCGTTCGCTTTCCTCCGATTTTTCTCGGAGCCTTGTGCCGCACAGTGCCACTCATCATACTCATGGCTCAGACTCTTGGCTTGATCTGTGCCTGATTGATCATGATGACACGCTTCTATCCTACTGGAAGACAGAGACCCCCTTTGTGGATGGTCACGATCTTATCACTGCAACAATACAGGCTGTCCTGTCTCACCCATCTGTGAGTAGGGACTTCACTTACAGGGATTTTGCTACTCTGGATCTTGATGTGCTATTGTCGCAGCTTGCCGGGAGCGACTGGTCGGTGTTCGATGGCCTCTCGTCTCCAGACGAAATGACTGCATGTCTGGGCGGTAATCTTGGAGTCGCCATGGACGCTGCTGTCCCGCTCAAGACCGTATAAACGTACTCACTCTCGTCAGGCACTCTTAACCTATCCCACGGCTCGTGATCGTGCTCATCGTGAGGTTGAGGCGGCACGTCAACTTTTTTTCCAGCGAAGGCTGGAGCCTCTCTCTGACCCTTCGCTTATCTGGAAGGATCTCAGAAGGCTTGGTGTGGTGACTGGGAATGACTCAACACCCGATTTCGATCCTGATGTCTTGAATCGTTGCTTTGCTGGAGTGTCCTTTGACGAGACGGAGCCTTCGCTGGATGGGTTCTTGGACTCGGCTGAGCTAGGGGCCATCCCTCCTGCCGTGGGTTTCTCCTTCAGGCCAGTCACTGCTGATGAGGTACAGAAGGCTGTTCGGCACTTCTCTACCGAAGCTAAAGGAACTGATGGGGTTCCCAGGTCGGTGGTTGTGGCTGCCCTGCCGATTCTAACACCTTATCTAGTGATGCTCTTTAACATCTCTTTCGATCGGTCCTGCTTATGCTCTGAATGGAGGAGGTCCCTTATTGTTGCGCTTGGCAAGGTGAAAAACCCTGTGTCACCTAATGACTTCAGGCCGATTGCCTTGCTCTGTTTCCTCTCCAAGGTGCTGGAGAAACTTGCTTCCCAGCAAATCTCCGGCTTCCTTGCTGAGCGCTTCATTCTGGACTCCCTGCAGACGGGTTTTCGTCCATTCAATGGGACGCAGACGGCGCTATTGAAACTGACAGACGATATTAGGACGGTTATTTATAGACGGCAGCTGACGATGCTGCTGTTATTCGATTTCAGCAAGGCGTTCGATTGCGTTTGTCATCTGTTGCTGCTGCGGAAGCTGTTAGGCTATGGCTTCTCAGCTTCTTCACTGAGGTGGCTTGCATCATATCTGGGTGGTCGTTCGCAGGCTACACTAGGCGGGGCGAGTGGCTGTTCATCCTTCTGTCAGCCGAATAGGGGAGTTCCGCAGGGATCTGTTCTAGGTCCTCTGCTATTCCTCCTGTTCATTAATGATGTTGGTGTGAACTTAGGGCCTGGAGTTCGGCATCTGATATATGCTGATGATCTCCAGATTTACCTGACTTTTCCACGTGAGGAGTTAGAGGATGCCATTCGCCGCATGAGCAATGCTGCTAACCGAGCGACAGACTGGGCTAATCCAAATCGGCTGAAGCTGAATGTGGCGAAGACGAAAGGCATCATTTTTGGCTCTAATGTCTTCGTTAGCGATGTCTATTTCTTGCCCGGTTTGTCTGTCAACGTTGGTGGCTCTGCAATTCCGTTTGATACTTCCGTGCGCAGCCTGGGAGTGGTTCTGGATAACAAGCTCTCTTGGAAGGGACATGTGGCGCATGTGACGGAGAGGGTTCACTCTGTCATGTACCGCATTCGGTTCTTTAGAGCCAGTACCACTCTGGGTCTGCGTAAACACCTCATTCAGGCTTTGGTGTTCCCCCTGATCCACTACTGCTGTCTCGTGTATAATGGTCTGTCTGGTGTACTTGCTACTGTTGTTCAGCATCTCATCAGTATGACGGTTAGATACATCTTTGGGCTAAGGAGAGACGAGCACATCACTTCCTATCGTCTGCGGCTTGGCTGGACGACGTGTGAAGTGCGCAGGAAGTACTTCCTTGCGTGCCTCACTTACAATATCCTCCGCTTTGGTCAGCCGGTGTATCTGGCTGACTTTTTTGTGGCCAGTCGGGCCGTGCGGCCGGTGAGGGGTGATGTGACTCCCCTTATGATCAAGCCTTTCAGGACTGAAGCCATGCGATCCTCCTTCCACGCGTCTGCGGCTTATTTATGGAACTCAATTCCCTCTGCAGTGCGGGACCTTCCCACACTGTCGTCTTTCCGATTACCTGTGCGGAATTATCTGAGGGACAACTCTTAATGCTTTTCCTACCCTTTGCTCTCCTCTTATCATTTCCTTTCCCCTGCTGCCCCTGTCTTTCTTATTCTTACACTCTTCCCTCTTTCATCGTTACCATTTCGCACTTACTACTCACCCGTTTGTTTAGGACCCGCCGAAGCTTGCTCTTTCTGTTGCATATTGCTCCTTCTCATCTTACTCTGCTTTTTATGCATCTATTATTATTAACATGTATTGTTTACTCCATGATATTCACTGTGATTTACTATATACCAGCTTATGTGGTTTTGCCACCATAATTTTGTACAACATAATAAACTCAATCAATCAATCAACCCTCGGCCACCAGACGACCGCAGCGTACAGTCTCGGAAGTAGAACCATTTGGTAGAGCCAGAGCATCATTTTAGGATTGAGTCCCCATGTCCTACCCACAGCTCTTCTGCACGCCCACATAGAGGCAAACCCTTTATTTCTCTGTGTCCAGATATGTTCTTTCCAGCTGAGTTTATTATCCAGGAGGACACCCAGATATTTCACTCTGCTGGTGTAGTTTATCTCCGAGCCATTTAGCTTCAGAGGTTGGATCTTTTCCAGTTTATAATTTCTGGTGAAAACCAGGACTGTTGTCTTGGCTGGATTTACCGATAGGCCAGTTTCCCTGCACCAGTCCTCAATGATATTGGAGGCTGTTGCCATTAGGTCCCTTAGAACCCTCAGAAATCCGCCTCTCACAACCACTGCCACATCATCGGCGAAACCGGTGATGTGGAAGCCGGCCTCACTTAGTTGATTTAGAAGTCCATCTACAACCAGGTTCCATAGCAGGGGCGAGAGAACTCCCCCCTGCGGACAGCCCCTAGTCGGACGTCCCTCCACACATGCCCTCCCATGTCCTGCCGACAGTCTTCTGCTTTTCAGCATGTTTTGTGTCCAAGCAATGATAGTCTTGGACACCTGTCGTTCTTCCATGGCTTTTTCTATAGCCGGATTCGAAGTGCTATCAAAAGCCCCCTCAATATCCAGAAAGGCGCCTATGGCAAAACCCTTGACCGCCAGTTGTCCCTCAATCAGTCCCACCAGGTGATGTAAGGCGGTATCTGTTGATCGTCCCTCTCTGTATGCATATTGACAGGGGGAGAGGGGTCTGTCAGCCAAGGGCCCGGCCTTGATGTGTCTATCCACCAGCCTCTCCAGGGTCTTCAGGATGAAGGATGTGAGGCTTATAGGACGGAAGTCTTTTGGTTTTAGATAACCGGTTTTTCCCGGCTTGGGAATGAATACTATCCTAGAATTCCACACATGGACATGGACATGTTTCAGGGCTATACTAGCTCTGAGTATCTTGGTTAGGGGTCCCGTGATAGTCTCTATCCCTTCCTGTAATAGGGCTGGGTAGATCCCGTCTGGTCCCGGTGCCTTGAAGGGTTCAAAGGTTTTGATGGCCCACTTGACCCCCCAGGGCTGCACTACTTTATTTGCCAATCATGGGTTTCGTAGACATCTTTCTGATTTTGCATTATTTCTTTGTCCCTCTCCTTGGCCTGTATGAAGCCTGGAAAGTGAGTGTTCATTAGGAGTTTCAGAGTCTCTCCCATGGTTTCCGTGTGGCTGCCATCTGGTGCCTGTAGGCTCCCTAGATATGGAGTCTTGTTTGTTCCAAGGATTTTTGCCAGCCTAGAGGTCTCCGATTGACTCTCCACATTGCTTGTGAAAGCCCTCCAGCAGTCCTCTTTGGCTGCCTTTATTGCCTTGTTGTAATCTGCGAGCAAGCCTCTGTAAGTTTTCCATGCGTCTTCCTTACGGGGGCCCGCTCTCATGTTCTTAGCTTTGTTAAAAGCTTTTCTAGCCTTGCCCCGCAGCCCACCGAGTTCTCTGACCACCAATGAGTCTCAGTAGGCTGCCCTTTCGGGATTAGCCTGCAGTTTGTCTCGAAGGAGTCCATGATGGCCTGGTTTAGGGCAATCGAAGCCTCCTCCAGCTGCTTTTTGTTGTTAAATCTGAGGATGATATCCCTGAGATTGTCAGATAGACTCTCTCGGTAATTTCCCCAGTTTGTTCGTCTTGGGTTTCTCACCCATTCCGTTTCTTTCACTGTGTGGATGGACATTCTTATGGTTTGATGATCGGACGCTGAGAGGTCCTTTGAGACCCTCCAGTCTCCAATCATTTCTGTCACTCCATCCGTCCCCAGAGTGATATCTATGACCTCCTGTCGTCTCCGATCTATGAAGGTAGGTTCTGACCCCCTATTAAGGATGTTGAGACCGACCCCCATTACAAATTCCTGGAGGCTTTTCCCCCTGCCGTTAATGCCGGTGCTCCCCCATGCTACATGGTGCGAGTTGGCATCACAACCTAGCAGGAGTTCAAGTCCCCTTTCCTTCACATGGTTGCATAGGTCCTTTACTTTTTTCGAAGGAGGTGGTTCAGCCGAGTCATAGGGCATGTAAACTGACCCTACAACCAGGCTCATTTCCTCGCCTTGTCCCAGGCCCAGATCCACTTGTGCCACAGCCAGGTCTCCCTCACTAGCCTGTGAACAGAAGAAAGAGTCTAGTCCTTTAATAACAATGCAAGATCTAATTTTCTCCTGAGTGTTTGCGTGATAGATTCTGCCACAACCACTGAGGCCCTTAAT
>NW_021680526.1:76199-108196 GCF_001412515.2 Diachasma alloeum | reverse complement strand
TCGTTTGCTTTTTTCGAAGGAGGTGGTTCAGTCGAGTCATAGGGCATGTAAACTGACCCTACAACCAGGCTCATTTCCTCGCCTTGTCCCAGGCCCAGATCCACTTGTGCCACAGCCAGGTCTCCCTCACTAGCCTGTGAACAGAAGAAAGAGTCTAGTCCTTTAATAACAATGCAAGATCTAATTTTCTCCTGAGTGTTTGCGTGATAGATTCTGCCACAACCACTGAGGCCCTTAATAGCATTGTCCACTATCCATGGTTCCTGGATCATTGCTATGACAGTCTGCATCCCAGCTAACAGCCTGACTAGAGTAGCCGAGGCTGCTTTGCTGTGGTGCAAATTTATCTGTACAATGTGCACCCGGGTTGCAGCCATAATGATGACTACTTTCCTGGTACCTCTATGTACCCTTCTTCTGACTTTCACTACGGTCTTTCGCAAGAAGCTTGACAGTTGTTTTTTGAATCCCGCAGTGCAGTCTGAAGTTGCAGGCTTTCAGAACAGAGAGTGATCGGTCGTCTATCAGCGCAACGAAGTGGGCACTTTTCGCGTCCCTACTCTCACTGCCCCGAGCGACAACCCACTCTCTGGCCTGCAGTCCTGCATTTTGTTTCTCAAGGAAGCACAGTGCTTCTTGAGCGGTTAGATCTGGGTCTTCCACGTGTAGTACAACCCTGTGCTTCTTGGGAAGCTCCGAGGCTGCGACCACACGTACAATAAGCGCAGCTATTTTTTTTCGGGGAAAAGGCTTTTCAGCCAATTTCCCGTTTCCTCATTCGTGCAGTACACCATTGCCACACCTTCTCTTCCCCAGACACCGTCGAAGGTAGGTGCTTCATCCCATCAGGTAACGCCAGAATGGCCTCCTTCAGGAGTTTCTCCACCTCCGTTATCTCTTCAGTGCCCAGTTTCTGATCCGGATATGACTCCGGCATAACTGCAAACTTGAATGAGCTCGTAGTGTTCTGAGCATATGTGCCCTGATCCTGCGTTCTCATTCTCTTTTCTTTCGGTCTGACTGAGGGGCTTGGCGTGGTACGCTCCGGTGGAAAACGTTTTATTGCCTTCCTCACAGCCCCCTCCCCCTTCCCCTCATCGACCTTCGCTGCTGCATCCGCCAAGGTTGCAATTGCCCCCGAGGTTTGATGCAGCTTCGCTCTCTTGCGACGTCTTCTCTCGGTTCCACTCAGTTTGACCCGATTCACATTGGTACCAGACTGGTCAGCCTTATCAGACTTCGTGTGTTTACCATCGCTAGCCCCACCCGAAGTTACTTTTTCAATTCTGAGATTTTTTAGATTGGTTTCCATTTTTGGTCCCACGAGTACCGCGGTTAAGTGTTTTCACCTGGTGCATTGCCGCGATTGCCCAGGGCTTGGCTTGTCTCGGGTGGGTTACACCCAAGACTACTCTCAGAGGTCGCCCAGGTTTCTGAGAGGCACCGTTAGCGACACAGCTCCCCCTGTGCCACGCATCCTTAGGCACGGTATGGCCGAGGCCATGGCTTACGCTGCTCACACACATGGATTGGGTGGGTTCCTCTTAGCGACCGCGGGCGGCGGGAGTCCTTAAGACCTCCACCTCCCGCGACCAAGCCCCCTCACTAACGACAAAGTAGGAACCCCATGGAGGGGGAATTTCAATTTCATTCGAATAAAAATGAGAAATTTTATAAAAACAACATCGATTTTTTGTGAAATTACACAAATTACAAATTAAACAAAGTTTATGGGGAATGCTGAGAAAAATAATTGGAATAATCTCCGGGAGTGAAACATGAAAGCTATGCAACCCCTGTGGAATTTATTTTTTCAATTTAAAACAATATATATGTAGTGCTCAACATCTTATGGAACAAAATTCATTCGAAACACCCGTGAATAATGAGGAACGCGAATTAGAACACTTTCCATAGGATATTGATTCAATCCATTGAGAAATATAATGGCATTGAAATTATCGAAGAAACATCTCTGGATTTTCAAGAGCCTTATAAAGATATAGAAATGATTGCCATCGAAGATAAAGAATTTCAACCCAATACAGACGGATCATCTGAAAGTTCTTCGGAGGATGAACAACCCATAGATTTCGACTATAAAAAGAGAACAGTTGAGTTCTGGAGAAGTGCAAAAACGAAGGAAAATCTTTCCATAAGAACAGTTTCGCATCGATTCAAAAAGGTGAAATCGCGTAGACACTTACGACGTTGGGCATACCAAATTAATAAAGGAGGGACATATATGGAGAAGTTGAAACGTATTTTGGAATACACATTGAAAAATATGAAAAATGCTATTGATGCAGGCTTGATCGTTCACGATACTGACCTAGGAAGGAGGGCTCTGGAAGCCCGGAAAGAAAGTGGCTTTGAAGACGTTCGTTTCACAGCTTCGCCCAGGTGGCTGCATTATTTCAAACGAGCACATCGCATCACATCCCGAAAGATTAACAAATTCGTCACGCGGAAAACATTGGAGAATAAAGAAGAGTTACAAAAATAAGCGGACGAATTTCTCCAGAAGTTCGGCGTTATTTTGCTACGTATGGCCCAGAAAACATCTATAATTCTGAACAAATTGGTTTTCAATTAGAAATTCATTCAGGGCGGACTTTAATTGAAGAAGGTGTCAAACAAGTCGCATGCGTTGTATAATCCATAACTTCAACGACACATAGTTATACAGTGCAACCACTGATTTCTGCTGATGGGAAATTACTTTCACCTCTTTCCCTGGTTTTGAAGGAATTTTCTGGAACTTTCGGTCCAATAGTGGAGCAGAATCTGTATAAACCTTCGAATGTGTTCGTCACTGCTTCAAGATCGGGAAAAGTTACTTCGGGTACGATAATATTTAAGAGTACATGATATTTTCCATACAATAATTTCGAATGTTATGATTACTTGATTTGTCAGAGCATTTCGAAAACCTGGTTGAAGGAAGTCTTTCCCAAACGTGGGTTCCAGAAGTCCACTGTTAATAGATTCGTGGAGTGGACACTGTCCTGAAGCCGTATAAGAAGTTACTCGTCCAAATAAAGAATTATTAACTATGTTGATACTGAAGGGGACCACTGGAAAAATTCAACCTCTTGATGTATATGGTTTTAGAATATGGAAGAAATATGTCCGTCATTTTTCGGATAGTGTTGTCCTTCTGACTATAATCTTAATTTACATTTGCGGAACAATATCATAAAGTTACAGTCTTTAGTCCATAATCAATTATCATCACCAAAGTATGAAAATTTGTTTCGTTATGCTTGGTTTCAGAGTGGTTTTCTTGTTAAAAAACCAGATTAATTTGAAAATCCTTTCGATTTTGCATTTGAGCAATCATCTCATCCGCACTGTGACATTGAAGGCTGTTGCAATACTGCAATAGTTAGATGCTCATGGTGCAAAAAATCCCTTTGTTTACAGCATTTTTTTGACGAATACCATTTTTGTAAAAAATTACAGGTAAATGTGCATGACATGTGACTCCACTTTAATTTTTATAAATTTGTAATCGTTACAATCAGAATAATTTATATTTTTAAAAGCTATTCACTAGAAGAGTCGCTGTCAAATAGTCTGGTGACAAAATGGACTAATGATGTAGCGGAAATTATTTTTGAAATTTAAATTATAATTTATAACTCTGAAATCTATACATGAAACGTTTAATTTTTGAAATAACAAGGAGTATTTAATTAACACGCCAAAGTTAGAAACTAGTGGGTCCACCTCGAAATTCAATCGATAGGGACCGTGTGTATTCGAGAAGAGTAGCGGGTACCTGTGTGATTGTCTTGATATTGACAGAAATTCGAAGAGTCACAAATCAATTTCGTTTATATTTAATACATTGCCACTAGAAGGTGTAGCGGAGTTGGGTGTCTGAGGGAGCAGCCGGCGTGTTAATTTGTGTACTCGATACGAAGTCGTACTCTGTTAAATAAATGATCTTCGAAAATTATCCCGAGTGTCGTGTTGTAATGTGAGGTGTATTAGGTTCTTCGTTGAGGCCGATGCACCACTACGTCCACGTCGCGGCCTCGGGTAACGCGAAATGTGGTGATCTCAGTTGTTTGATTCTATTGAAGATTTGGTATTAGGATCGCAGTATCTAAAGAAATAGGTTTCCGTGCATGATTGGGAAGTTTCTGGAAGATTGGTTTGATGTTGTCAGACGATCGAAAGGTTTGAACTTCTACAAGTCGACTTAGATGAGTTCTACCATTCGCCCTTTGGATTCTACAAATCACACTGAAAGGTTAGACACCAAGAAACCCATCAATTTATCTAAATAGTGAATATAATGTAATTTTTAAATATTTAAATAATAAAGTCACGTGTGGTGCACTATTACCGAATTACATTTCCTAATATTATCCATACTGCAGATTGACTACAATGAAGAATATGCTAATTAAGAACATACGTCAGAGAAATAAATGGTCTGAGCTTCCATAATAATATCAATGTCTGTTGAGAATTCCATCATCCAGGGATTATTGTTATCATTGTTGTCATTCTATATCAAGTTTTCATTTCATCCTCATGATCTAGCCAGGGCTATGGTGATCAGGTGAACAGGTAATCAAAATTTTGTAAGTTACATATTACTAGAAATCGACATTTTCATAGGTGAAAATTTTGATTTCAAAAAATATCAGAGGAGATATTCCGTATTATTTCATGCTCTCTCGAATAAATTTTGTTTCATAATATGCTGACCAATACATATATATATTTTTTTAATAGAAATAATTACTTCCACAGGGGTTGCATAGCCCTCAAGTTTCACCCCCGGAGACTATTTCAATTATTTTTCTCAGCATTTCCCATAAACTTTGTTCTATGCAACGGAAAAAAAAATCGTAATTTCACAAAAAATCTGTTTTTTCCGTAAAATTTCTCATTTTTATTCGAATAAAATTTGTTTCCTAAAATTCCCATCAATGGTTTTTCTTTCTATTACAAAAATGTCTTGCCACAAGGGTAGTTTACCCCTTAGATTTCACCTCCCGAATACTATTTCAGTGGTTTTTCTCATTATTCCCCATAAGCTTTGTTTCACATTGGAAAAAAATTGAAAATTCGCAATTCACAAAAAATCGATTTTTTTCTTTCAAATTTCGATTGAAAAAAAAATCCAAAAAAAGGTATCCTGTTTTCTCGTGCTCTTTCAAATGAAATTTGTTTCATAAAATTCTCAGCAATATTTTTTTTTCTATTAGAAAAATGACTTCCCACAAGGGTAGTTTACCCCCCAAATTTCACTCCCCGGGGACGGTTTCAATTCTCATTTCCATCATTCCGTGTGAGGTTCATTTTACACTGCGAAACATTTGTCCAAAAAGCCTCGTTATATGTGCAATTGAAAAATTACACCGAGAGGTAATGGACACCTCCGTAGTGTTCCTTGTCAGTTGGCGTGAGTCTGGCTGAGCATAAAACCGAGGCCGTGTTGATTACAACTAGGAAGGTCTTAGAGACAATTACGCTGCGAGTCGGGGACTATGAGCTATACATTCGGTACTTGGGGGTAATGATCGATGCCCGGCTCAACTTCAAACAGGAAGTAGAACACGTGACCACCAAGGCATCCGGGGTTCGAGTCGATTTTAAGTAATTTCTACTCAAAATTAGACAATCAAAAAAAATTGCAATTACAAAGCTTGCCTCCGGAATCTGTGAGCGCTGGACACATGGGAAAGGAGAGCCCGTACCTTTCTATCTAACTAACGCGCCAGAGATCCTCACACGACGCGAGTAATGGTTCTCGGTGAAATAGCGCGAGTGCTGACGAGTTAAGGCCCGTCCTGCACGGCTAGTAACTGTGTTTATGACATTTACCCCCTCACGTTTTGCGGCCGACTTCGAAGCTTCATATAAAAATGTGCACGGTCGGTAACAACGAAAGTGTCAAAATAAGATGATTGACCAGGGCCGTATGGGGCTCCGAAGTCAGGGTGCATAATATTACCCCCCAAAAATTTGAACCCCCATGGACCCCCGTTCATTTTCAAGGGGGTTGATGGTGGATATATTCCATCCCTATAGACTCTTTGTGAAATTCATTTGTCAAATACACCGTTTCAGTTGCAGAGGGATGGATAGGGAACGGGTACATACAGGGTGCCCCATCTGAAAAGATGCGGCTAAATATCTCTCAAGGGGGGCTGATAACAAAAA
This sequence comes from Diachasma alloeum, assembly GCF_001412515.2. Taxonomy (NCBI): domain Eukaryota; kingdom Metazoa; phylum Arthropoda; class Insecta; order Hymenoptera; family Braconidae; genus Diachasma; species Diachasma alloeum. The sequence goes on along the minus strand of NW_021680526.1, from coordinate 102,010 downwards.
AATGTTTGATACAAAAATTGTAGGGTTTCGAGGGGGACATCGGATGTTGTCATTATTTTGAGCGTTCAAGCCTACGCTTGCAAGCTGCAAGCACGAGGTGCTTTTTTTCAAATGACCACTACATTTTTTATCCCAAAATAAAACTTGTTCATCTTGATGAGTTGTTTTCAGAAACATCGTCATTCGTTTGATTGCATCTCATTTTACTGGAAAAATGCCATAAAAACAGTTTCCAGGTAATTTTTCCGTTGACAGTGTCATTGAAGAAATATGGGCCTATCACTTGCCCATCAACTACACCGCACCACACGTTTACTTTCCAACGATGTTGATGATCAATGTGTTGCATCCAGTGAGGGTTTTCCCTTGACCAATAATGGCAATTGTGTCGATTTAACGATCCAGTACTCTGGAACATTGCCTCGTCGCTGAAGAGAACTTACTATAAAAAATGTGGATCTTCATTCAGTCTCTGCAAGGCCTAATTACAAAAATCAACACGGTTTTGCCTGTCTTGCGCAGACAATACTTGAGTCAAAGTTATATGATACGGGTGGTAGTGGCCAGATCGCAAAATTCTTTATGCTGTACTCCGTGGTACTCCTAAATCCCGTTCAATTTCTTTCAAACTGACGTGAGGATTCATGTGAATCATAGCTAATATTCCAACAGCTCGGGGATCATCAGGATTAATACCTTGTTTTACTTGTTGTTGTCGTCCTCGAAGGATTCTCCGTCTTCTACAACTCCTTTCGATCCTCCGGATAACTAAATCTGTAGGATCATGTAGTCGATTGCGGTACCGTTCTCGATATGTTCGAGCAGCGACTCGATATACTCCCCTACACTCTCCCAAAACAAGTAAAATATCGAAAATGACAAGTGATACTAACTTGATTCGGGTTGAATTGGCACCGATTAGAATAAAAGAATCCTCGAAGGAGTAGGAAAATGTTTTGTTTATTGTTTACATTTGATAATTCCGGCGTGTAAACAGATCAATGGAACAATTACACCAAGATGCGCCAAGGATGTTTGAATCTTGAATTTGACTACAGAACTTGTTTTTGTGGCATTTTTCGAGTAAAATGAGATGAAATTATTAGGTGTATAGCTTAATCTTTCCCTTTTTTTGTCTAAAAAATATTTACATTATAAAATATATAAACACTAGATCAATCCTCGAAACATCGTCCATCGTTTTCGATGACCTTGCGCCATCGATCGGGCAACATACGAATGCCATCGCGAAGAAAACTTGCAAACTTTGAGGCGATGAAGTCATCGACGAATTTTCGTACATCGTTCAGAGTTTGGAAGCGGCTTCTCTCCAAAAGGTGCTGCATGGACCGGAACAGATGGTAATCAGAAGGGGCCAAGTCCGGTGAATAAGCCGCGTGCGGGAAAACCTCCCAGCCCAAGCTTAAAATTGTTTTCTGAGTCGTGCGAGCAACATGACGTCGAGCGTTACCATGGAGCAACATGACTTACCGGCTCCCTTGCTCAGTAAATGGCCTCTTCTCATCAAGTACCTCACTCAATTTGTTCAATTGTCGACTGTAGCGTTCTGCAGTAACTGTCTGACTCGCTTCCAAAAGTTTGTAATAGAGTACACCCTTCATATCCCACCAGATGCAGAGGAGAACCTTCTTCATGTGAATTTTTTGTTGGGGAGTGGATGCTGATAGTTGTCCGGGATCCACCCATGACTTTTTCCATTTGGGATTAGCAAAAAAAATATATTTTTCATCTCCCGTCACAATTTTTGACAAAAAATCTTTCTTTTGGCACTTGACGAGTAACGAAAGGCACGTGTTCATGCGTTGGCCAAGGTTATGTTCAGTCAGTTCGTGTGGAACCCATCTTCCTACCTTTCGTATTTTTCCCATTGTGTGTAATCGTTTCGACACTGCTGCTTGAGTAACTCCTAGCTGAGCTGCAAGCTCTTTTTGGGTTTGCGTTGAGTCTTTGTCGAGTAATTCTTGCAATTCAGCATCATCGAATATCACAGGCTATCCAGGGCGTTCCCGGTCACTGAGATCGAAATCACTATCCTTAAAGCGTCGATACCAATATTTACACGTATCATAAGACACAATATTACTTCCGAGATTAGAACAAATCGAATGGTAATCTTCAATGGCTTTTTTTCCTTGATGGAGCTCGTAAAGAATACAGTGCCTAATGTGCTGCGTATCGGTCGCCATTGTATATACTACTGTTTCGTGAAGTTATACAGCTCTCCCAGACATGACATATAGCGTATAAAAACAGTAGGGTGCACTCTTCAAAATTGCCAACGGGCGCACGAATATTCAAATTTTAAAGAAAACACTGCACTCGGTGGAAAAAGAAGAGAAAGATTAAGTTATACCCCTAATAAATGAATGACGAGGTTTCTGAAAACAACTCATCAAGATGAACAAGATTCATTGAGGTAAAAAATGCAGTTGCCATTTGAAAAAAAGCACTTTGTGCTTGCAGCTTGCAAGCGTGAGCTTGAAAACTGCAAATATTCTCCAATAGGAATTGTTTGTTTTTATTGGATATTTCATGTTTAAAAAAAATTTTTTGTGTAAAAATCGCAAAAAAACAAGTTTTCAAACCTGTTTTGTGTAAAAATCGCAGAAAAACGAACTTTTCTACCTTCTACTACCTTCAAGTACGTTTCCGAGGGGGTTGGTAATTGTTTAGAGTATTGAGGGAGTCCTTAGAAACCCACGCCAATAGGAATTGTTGGGTTCTTTTGGATATTTCATATTCGGCAAATTTTGTTTTGTGTAAAAATTGCAAAAAACTAAGTTTTCACCATTCTACTACCCTCAAGTACGTTTTCGAGGGGGTTGGTAAATTTTTAATAGATTGAGGGAATCCTTAGAAATATACTCCAATAGGAATTGTTTGGTTTTTTTAGATGTTTCATATTCAAAAAAATTTTTCTTCACCTGGATCAAGGGTCAGATCTTGGATTTTTTCTGAGAGAAAGTCGACTTTCGCCAAAATCAAATTTTTTTACCAAGTGAATGTTCACTCTGCATTTATTCACCTTTTAGATGCCAATGAAACCCTCGGAGGCGACAGAAAAGGCGAAAAAAAAATTTTTAATTTTCACCTGGATATATCCCCTCTTACATAAAAATTCCTCTTAAGGGATCGTTTGTTCGTCCTAAAAACACTACTGTTATTCCAACTAATTGCAATCTTTGACCATTTTCTTTCAAGTGTAAAAGTTAGGCTGAATTATTTCCTATTATTTTTGTATTTCCTCCCTCCGCCTCATTATGCATATGGCCCCTCTTACATGAAACAAAAATTTGTATTATTTTCTCCTCCTAAGGTTTGTTCGTCCCGAAAACACTACTATAATCTTCAATAATTGCAAGAATTTTATTTTGTTTCAATTGATTATTACTCAATTGAAAGAAAATAGTCACAGATGGCAATGATTCACGATGATAGCAATGTTTTCAGGACGAAGAAACAATTCCTTAGGAGGAACAAATAAAATAGAGTCTTTTGTATGTAAAAGGGACTATACGAGGGGCTATGTAGTCCCTCTTACATAAAAAAAGATTTTGTATAATTTGTTCCTCCTGAGGAATCGTTTGTTCGTCGTTTGTTCGTCCTAAAAACACTGCTATCATTTTGATTAATTGTCAAAATTTTCTTTTCTTTCAATTAATTGATTATCAATTAAAGAAAAATACCCCCTCATCAATAAGAGGATGAATTTGTAAAATGACTTTAAAAAAAAAGTTTTTAGGGAAGGAATATATTCACCCCTACTGCATGAAGCCCCTCGCAAAATAAGAGGGTATATTTGAAAAATGAATTCCAAAAATCTTTACGGATGAAATATATTCACCCGTTTCCCATGAACCCCCTCACAAATCGAAGGGTTTATTTAAGAAATGACTTCTCAAAAAAAAAAAATTTGGGGGAAAATGGAATTTTTCCCCATGAACTCCCTCACAAATCAGAGGGTGTATTTGGAAAATGAATTCCAAAAAAAAGTCTTTGGCGAAGGAATATATAAACCCCTACTCCATGAAGCCCCTTACAAATCGAAGGGTGTATTTGAATAGTGAATTAAATAACAACCTTGATGAAATATATCCACGAGTTTCCGTTGAACCCCCTGACAAGTGAAATGATGTATTGGAAAAATGAATTCCAAACAAAAACGAAAGAAAATTTTGAAGAAGAAAAATATCTATCCCTCCCACCCATGAAGTCTCTCACAGTCACAAACCCATTTTATCCCACCATTTCGCCAACGTTACCCTTCTTATCGCCCACCTTAACCATTTTCATCTCTTTCTCCTCACTGCCGTTTCAAGGCCAAAAGGTGTTCTCTGTCAGTTAGATGCATTAATTAATTGAATAAATGCATGAAATGACGAGAGAATAGTGAAAATTAATGAAAAGAGATGTGTGCGTTGGTACGGGTGCGTCGACAGGAGAGGGTTAAACTCGATGCGATCCATTAAACTTGACGTGAACCAACGACTTCCCGATCAATTTTTTTCTCGTTATTAATTAAAAAAACTGACGAAAATCTCAAAATGTCACATTTTGTGAGGTTTTCTCAGCATTACTGGAGATCTATGCAGCCAATCGCCACCAAAATTCAATCAGATCTAAGGTATTTTCAGTTCTTTTAATTGAACTATCTACGACTTCGGAAGCATTATACGATCGGGAGAAATTGTTGAACAAAATTTTGTACACTAGATATCACTTTTTGAGAGATTTTTCCAGGATTGCTGAAAATCTATCCAGTCGATTTCCATCAACATTTGATCAGGGCTAAGTTATATTGTAACGTTTTGATTGCGCTATTTATGACCTTCGAGGCAAACGGATCTGAGAAATCGTTAATCAAGAATTTGGTCTGCTATGTATCACTTTTTGAGAGATTTATCCGGGGTTACGTGAAATCTATCCCGCCGATCGCCATTAAAATTTGATCAGGGCTAAATTAGATTGTATAACCTACGAACCGAGGATCATTCGTCCCATAAATTTTTCTAGTCCCGAGACACGAGTCACGAGACAGAGTGACGAGATCCGAGACATGACATACGAGGCACGAGCCCGGGGATCCTCCGTACCATACAATTTTCCAGTCACGAGATACGAGGCACGAGCCCTGGGATCCTCCGTACCATACAATTTTCCAGTCACGAAACACGAGACACGAGGCACGAGACACGAGGCACGAGACACGAGGCACGAGACACGAGGCACGAGCCACGAGGCACGAGATACGAGGCACGAGCCCGGGAATCCTCCGTATTATAGTATTTTCCTGTCACGAGACACGAGGCACGAGATACAAGACACGAGCCCGGGGATCCTCCGTACCATACCATTTTCCAGTCACGAGAGACGAGACACGAGGCACGAGACACGAGGCACGAGCCACGAGGCACGAGATACGAGGCACGAGCCCGGGGATCCTCCGTACCATACCATTTTCCAGTCACGAGAGACGAGACACGAGGCACGAGACACGAGATGCGAGGCACGAGATACGAGGCACGAGACACGAGATGCGAGGCATGAGATACGAGGCACGAGCCCGAGGATTCTCCGTACCATACTATTTTCCAGTCACGAGACACGAGACACGAGCGTAGGGATCCTGCTTCCCATACCAATTATCCTGTCACGAGACACAAGGTACGAGATACGAGACACGAGGCACGAGATACGAGGCACGAGCACGGGGATCCCTTGTACTATACAATTTGCCAATCACGAGACACGAGGCATGAGGCACGAGACACGAGCCCGGGGATCCTCCGTACCATACAATTTTCCAGTCACAAGACACGAGACACGTGGCATGAGATACAAGACACGAGCTCTGGGATCCTCCGTACCATACAATTTTCCAGTCACGAGACACGAGACACGAGGCACGAGGCACGAGATACGAGGCACGAGCCCGGGGATCCTCCGTACCACACAGTTCTCCAGTCACGAGTCACGAGGCACGGGGCACGAAACACGGGGCACGAGGCACAAGACATGAGATACGAGACACGAGCGTAGGGATCCTGATTCCCATACCAATTATTCCGTCACGAGATACGAGACACGAGGCACGAGCTACGTTTTGGGGGTGCGAATATCCACAGCGTATTTGTAATATTCTGGATTAACTGGGGAATGCAAAGTATTTCACCACACTGGACATAGGTTCAGGGTTTCATCAAATTCCAGGGAAGGAGGAAGACAAGTGCAAAACGGCTTCTCCAACACCGTTTGGGCACTATGATTTCAACCGATTGCCCATCGGTGTGAAAGGAGGATCTGTAATATTGCAGAGACTGATAAACTCAGTCTTGGCTGAGATTCAAGAGATCAGATGCTTTGTATATTTTGATGATAGCAAAGTTTTTGGAGCAAGTCTCGAGCAGTACACCGACCGTCTACGAGAGGTGTTGGTACGGTTGGAAGAGGCTAACTTAAGATTGCAGCCCGATAAATATAACTTTTTAAGGAAGGAAGTCTTCTACTTGGGTCATGTGATCACCAAGACGGGGGTCAAGGCTGATCTCAGCAAGATAGAAGCAGTGAAGGATTTTCCCGTGCCCCAAACGATAAAGGAAGTGATGTCTTCTCTTGGATTGGCGGGCTATTACAGAATAGTAGATTGTGCACCAAGGGAGGGAAACAGGACATTCCAACCCGCGTATGGATTACTACCGGAGGCGAACCTGAGGGCCGTAAACACGCGGGTTTGAATGTGTTGTTTTACTTCCTAAGTACACAGTACGCTGACACAGGAAGAGGTTATTTGTAATTTTACTTCAACCTGAACCTGAATCCCATTGTCCATCTCCTAAAGAGACTATGATTTTTTTCCGATTTTTTGCAATATTTTTCAAGGGCCCACAAGCTGAGCCCACACACGGAGGCGATAAAGTATAAAATCCTTATTGTATAAAGAAGTTATTCATATATTATTATATTTTTCGTGATGCTCTTGCCAAGAGCCAATAAGAGAAGACAATATTCTTTTCGAATTTTTCAACTCATTTGTTATTGAATTGACAAGTGTGATTTTCGCTGAAGTTAGGGGTTTTCGAAGACGTTCTAATGCCATTCAGAATTAACCGATTCTCTTGAAAATTTACTGGAAAATTATTTGACTATCTTAGCATCCTATCGAATAAAAAAAAGTGCGTCAGATGTGCCGATTATCCGGGTGTTCTTATGAAGGCCGTGTACTGAAATGGAGAGGGTGCACCAAACGGCCCGACCCGTTCTCGAATGGGACTAAGCCTTTTATTACATCTCATAAACGACAGTACAACTCCTTATTTTTAATATAAAAATTCCTCCTTTTTCATTGAAATCATACATAATAGAATTCCTCATTACATAAGTATTCTTGCAAAACTTGAAGGATTGTCGTACCTCAATTTAGAGTGGAGTTATTCGTTTGGGAGCCTTAAAATGAATATTGAAGTGAATATTCAGTAAATAAACTCAAGTAAAATGAATATTCAAATAAATATTCAGTTTTCTCACAAAACTCAATTGACTAATAAGTTTGGAAGAAAATGAAAAACCACAATTGTGAATAATTGCCTCAAAATTTTAAGTTTTTGTTTTTCATTTTTTTTTTATCGAAAAGTATTATTTAAAATAAGAAAACTGAGCGCAACCAAAGCTCGCCAACTCAATTATTGAAGATTGAATTTTTATTTCTTCTGAACAAAATATTTTTTCAATTCTAATTACAAGTCACTAAGAGCAACAAAAAATAATTTAAACGCATTGATTTTGTCGGTAGATCTAAAGATATTCATTGAAAAATCATATACAGATTCTGTTGCCAATTTGTTTTTTTTACAATATCTCAGGATTGAAACAAAATATCAATTTTTCAGGAAAAGCCTTTCTTGTCACGGATGAAAAAATTTAATAGAAAAACCTAGCGAATTCGCTGGACAATTCTATTGGATTTCTATTGAATTTTCTATTACTTTTTGGCCGACTCTATTGGAATGTTCAATAGAAAATATTCTGTAGAAAAGTCGAAAGAATTCAATATATCTATAGAACTTATTCTATTGAGATATTTTCTATAGAGTTTCCTCGGTTCAAATTTTCCAAGTTTGTTTATTTGACTTTCTTGATAAGAACAAAAAAATTGAATGAAAAAAACTTAGAAAATTTAAGCCAAGGAAATTCTATAGGAAATATCTGGAGAGAATAAGTTATATAGCAAAATCGAATTCTAGTGACTTTTTCTATTGAATATTTTCTATAGAATATTTCAATAGAATAGGTCAAAAACTTATAGAAAGTTCTGTATTATCCCCGGGCTGTATTTACTCGGTCAAATCTTAGATATTTTTAAAGTATATAGAGGTTCGGAAAGTCGAAAGATAGCATATAGTATCCTGCTTTCCATGTAATTTATACCTCAAAATCATCTAAGGTTTGACCGAGTAAATACAGGCCGGAGATAGAACAGAATATGAATATACCGGTCGAAGCATTTTTTTCATTGTAATAGGAAATTCAATAGAAATCCAATCGAATTTTCTAACGAATTTGCTCCGTTTTTCCATTGAATTTGTTCGTGTGTGATAGAGAAAAATGAGATCTACAAAAAAGATTATTACAAATCCGTCTATCTCGTCTGAATTCCGAGATATTGCCCAAAAGCTAATTTTTGGATTCAAAAGTGACATATCTTGTTTCATGTCTTCACTTCTAAATTAAGTTCTGTGCTGGATTATGATATTCAGGAGATTTTTTTTTATCGTTATTTTATATCGCTTCGACCCGGTTAGGGTATACTGCAATGATGATCAAGACTTTAAAATGATTAGATCGCACCATTCTACCCGGCCGGGATTTAAACTCGGAACCTTTTGCATGTGAGGCAACGAATTTACTCACTGCGCCAAGCCACCGGGCATTCAGGAGATTTAATTTCTACTTACCAATGCTCAAAGAGCATCGATACGTAGAAATTGAATCTTTTAATTTTTTTAAAGCACTTTTAAGCATTTTTAGGATGAGAATATTTTGCAAACTGCTGGAAAGTAGTCCAAACCTGCTGCATAGGAAGTGTGGGGAATTCAATTACAAAAAAAAGATTCTTTCATATATTCTTCTGCGTTGAATAGTTATCGAGATATTAATATTTGTTTTGTGCCCTTCACCTTTGCTATTATTTTATTTATCAATAGTAATCAGAGTGGCCTAGCTCAAATGAAGGAACAATAAGGGATAAAGTCAAATAAATAAATATATTCTTAACTCGTTACAATACGGATCGTCAGAAGACGTTATTAGCCTTTTATTTTTGATCCAGGGAAATGGGTAAGACCTGCTTTTGCTTTTGTACACGTAAAAAGAAAATGGGGGAGATGCTAATTCTTTTTAAGACAAAGGGGAGAAGCTAGTCGGGTCCAGGAAAATCTAAATAAATAATAATCTCAATAAACTCACTCTTCAATTAGACTTTACTGGGGACAAAACAAGTGTGGGCTCACCGTTGGGGGTAATGATAAAGGGAAAAAATGGTAAATCGGGAAAATGGGGGAGGTAACTCGTACTCACGCGTCTCGCTACACTGGACTCCGTTTCTCCTCGGCGACTCCTGGATTCCGGTTACTAATTGTTGGGATTGTACTCGGCAATTCCTCCGCTTATTTTCTCCTTCCAATCTCTCAATAGCAAAAACACGTCTATACACTGGGGCAGCTGTCGAACGAGTGACGCTTCGGCGCTTCTTCTCCCCATTCTTTCCCCCTTTTCTCCTTCGCCTTTCTTCGGTTACGTCTTCGGGGGGCCAATTAAACTGATTTACATGGATTCGTGTTGACAATGCAGGGACGTGTGAAGTCGATGATTGAGGGGCGTGACATTTTCGGGGGCTCTTGCGTGGGGTAATTCTTGGGGACACTGGCTCCTGCGGTTTGCGTAGTAGAGTCGGCGATGACAGCAGCTTCGGGTGACGTTGTCTCGTTGTCTCAATTCCAGGGTGAGTGCAGTCGAGCGAAATACACAATATTAGGGGGCTTATCGTGGGGGAGGGAAACTATGGGAAATGACGGTGAAAATATGCAAAAATGATGATGAAAATTTCTGCCTCGTCACAGTTTATTCCAGCACGCCGCAAACTCAATGCGTCTGTCTTTGCTAGAGATTTCTACAGTCGCGTCCCTGTTACTCTCATAGCAAACATATTCAGACAAGGAGGACAGAGCATAATGTACAAGTTCTCGTGCAAGACAGAGACGCACTGCATTGTGCGAATGGCGCTACACGCTCTGATGGAAGAATATCAGGCTCTCGATCATTATTTCTAGTAAATATTTTATCCGTTATGAAATTTTGTCATTTTTGACGCAGCATGTATTATCATCTTCTCGATATCTTCTCCCTGAGTAAATAGTGACTTCTCAATGAAATTGAATTGCACTGATTATTCCCCCAGCTGAACAACCATCCAATGGAAAGGCAGCATTTGACATTTTGTAGTGGAGTGGAGGGAGAATTATTTTGATAATTTTTATCTATTCACATTTATTTGCATGGTGACCTGGAATTAAAATTTTCTTTTGAAATAAACGAAGTTCCGGAATGAATATGGCTTTAATCCGCAAAAATAAGGAATGCTGCATTTCTATCGGTTGAAATTCAAACCGAGGGAATAATGCAACCGAATAACTCTTGTGCACTCGGGGCATTACGACTGAAAAATCAATGGAATTCCAATTTTTTGAGCTGTCGGAAGATGATAATTCCATCTCGAATTTTCAACGAAACCAATTTAGTTGTCATGAAATAATTCAGCTGAAATTCATCATTTTCATGCATTTTTTTCCATAAATTGTAATTTCTTGAAATTTCAGTCGAACTGGTACTAATGAAAATTCTCAAGAACAGTACCGAAAATTGCAGCAAACGATTAGGAAGTGCGAAATGAAATTTTAAAAAATAGAAAACACATCCAAAGCATAAATTACTTCTATGTGATTGAGCTGAGTCATAGAAAAAATGCCTAGTGTGTGACAGAGGGAAGGAAACTCAAGTAAATGAAACCGGCGAGGGCAAACTTATATTCAACTACCTCGAAAATATCGGTTGCAGGTCTAAATATTAGGGAACCATTATATTACGGTAAAAAATATTACGCAAAAATATTACGGGACAAAATATTATGCAGAAAATTATTACGGGACAAAAAATGATTGAACTGTAATATTACCGTACATAAAGGTATGGAATCAAGGACAAACCTTTATCCGCTCGATTAGAAATTCTCCGAAAATCAAATCGATACAATAATAGCCCAATACCAAAAAATATGACCCGAGGTCCGTTACCATCGATTACTCAACAGGTCTATGAGTTGGTACGATTATATTAATCCCCAAAAACAAAATAAAATTCCCTCAAACATTCACACACAAAACCGAAGATTCTTCATCAAAAGTTAGTTATATCGGAATGCTTGACACGGGTGCGTTGAAATAATTACCATGCCTCTTCACTTCATCCTCAGCCAAAAAGGCGCAAAACTACTATTACACAAAGGTTTTTTATTCAACAAATTACGAATTTGTGAAACAAAACAAATGCTATAAATAACGGAAAATAATAATGAATAATAACACCGAGGTCGGTAAAAACGTTGTAATATTATTTCCAATAATAAAAAGCGACCAATAATAATTAGACCCCGTAACAATTTGGATCGTAATATTATTTACCGTAATATTATGGCGTAATATTTTTTACTGTAACATTTAGACCGGATACCAAAATATCCATTGTTCGGGCTTGACAGTTTTCTCTGCCTGACAAAAGGTTGTCATAAAATCATTTAGCTCTTCATCACGCATAACGACCCGAACTGCCACTAGGTCAGATACTTTTCAAACACTTTGATTCATGTGCGGGGTCTTAAAATTCATCTTTACAAATCGGAAAAGAAATTTTGAACGCTACATTTAATAGACTGTCAGATACCGATTCAGGAAAAGCGAAATTGCGGAAGTTTTATTAAATGTGTCAGTTTAGTACACATACTATTTTTCGTCATAACTGCATGGTATAGTTCGATTTTTCTTCATAAATGCAGGGAGGAATGTGGGTTATGTCATTCCGAGGCTCGTCAAAAACAACAAATCCGAGGAATGAAATAAGCCACTTTCCTCCCGTCATTTGGGGAGGAAAATCGAACTTTCCGTGCAGATATGAAGAAAAATTAATTCAAGATTTTTTTTAAATCGACAAACCTCTCACAGACCCACTAAAGAAGGGAATAACTTGAACATTGGAAGGGAGAGAACGTATCGCTTTTGAGAGTTGGGAAGAAAAACTTATTACAGCCCTAGTATTCCAGTATCCAGATGTGAAGAAGTCATTTTGCTAACAAATGACGCATCGAACAAAGCACTTGGAGCTCTTCTGTCACAGGGAGACATTGGGAGCGATTTGCCAATCGCTTACGCAAGCAGAACGACGAATAAAGCTGAAATTAATCCTCAAACGAATGACGCTCTTGAGAGGACTCATCGCATGCTAGCCGAGTATCTACGAAGCTTCCCAGATAGCCAACTCTGTCGACGGGGTAATTATTGGACATACTAAAAAAGTATAAAAAAAGGAGCATTGGTAGAAGGGTCTCCCTGGGCCATCCTCATAAGCCTTTTACTACAATTGCTTTATGACGGTCTGACCCAGGGTACTTTTGACGTTTAACCAGTAGATGGCGTAGCGTCAATTTTTCCTGTAGGAAATGTGAGGGTATTTCCGTGGAATAAAGATTCCGGGATACTGTCAACTGAATATTTTATTAACACACTTAAGGTAAGTAGAATAATTAATACAAAAAGGCTTTACCAAAGCTGTGGCGTGTGCACATGGGCACGAGTGGGAAGAATAATGTTTTATCGACCGTCAGTCGAACTCAGGCCGGGGCACTAACTCCTGCTTCCGCCGCTAGCGCTGCTGAGGCCTGACGGTCAAGTCCCTAGGCGTGGTGGCAGCTGAGGGAGGCGAGGGGGCCACATCTACTCCCTCCCCAGTGACCTGGTCTGGTACAGATGAAGAGAACGAAACTCTCTTCCTTGCAGGGTACGTTCTCAAGGGCCTGTCCATCGTGTTTGATGGGCACGGATCAGGCACTGGTGGTGGTGAAGCTGGTCGACTGGGTTTCTCAGGTGCTGCAGGTGGGCTGGGCTCCTCCGGAGATGCTGGGGGCGAAGCTGACTCCTTGGCAACATATGCTGGTTTGAGTCGGTCTACCGAGATGCTTTTTTCAGTGCCGTTTAGGTCAATGACGAAGTTGCTGTCATCGATCCTCCTGACAACTCGGTGGGGGCGAGAATAAGGCGGCTCGAGCGGTTTTCTGACTGCGTCAATCCTCACAAAGACGTGGGTGGAGTTGTAGAGGTCTTTCAGGAGAAACCAGCGGCTTTTGATTTGATGAGCGGAGGGTGATGGACGAACTTTCCTGATCTGTTCTCTGAACTTCTCCAGGAAAAAGTTCGGGTCCGCTGGGAGGTCTTCTGAGACGAAAAATTCTCCAGGAATCCTGAGCTCAGTACCATAGAGGAGTTGAGCTGGTGATGCATTCAGGTCCTCCTTGATGCAGGTGCGCAGGCCGAGCATGACGGTGGGAAGCAGCTCGGGCCAGGGCGTTGATGCGTTGCACATAAGTGCGGCCTTGACTGTCCGATGCCATCTCTCCAGGATCCCATTGGACTGGAGGTGGTATGGAGAGGTATGGATCTTGTTTGCTCCAACCATGCGAGCGAGAGCCGTGAAGAGTCTCGACTCAAACTGGCTACCCTGATCGGTGGTAATTGTGAGCAGGGTGCCGAAATGAGCAATCCAATGTCCGTAGAAAGCAGTGGCAATGGTGTCTGCCTCAATGTTGGAGAGTGGCACGGCCACAGGCCAGCGGGTGAATCGATCGATCATTGTTAAGCAATGGCGGAGTCCGTTCACTCGTGGAAGCTCGATTATGTCGAGGTGGATGTGGTCGAATCGGTTATCTGAGACATCGATATGCATCGGATCGAGTCGATTGTGTCTCTGCACCTTGGATTTTTGACAGGGTAAACACTCACGTGACCAGCGAATGGCGTCTCGTTTGATCCCAGGCCAGACGAATTTCTCCTTCAGGTGACGAGCTATGACTCGGCCAGATGGATGCGACAGGTCATGGATAACCTTGAATGCATGTTGGCGGAGATCAGCTGGAGTGAAGGAGCGCAGATATCCAGTGGATATGTTACAGTAGATCTCGTGATCTTCGACTACAATGGGCTGGAGCTTGAGAGAGCTGCTGGTGAGGAGTTGCGGTAGTTCGTCGTCTTCCTGCTGAGCCTCGTGGATGACCTCTGAGGTGAGGTTCTTGGGCATGTTGATGGAATTCACTCGACACAGTGCATCTGCTACAATGTTCTCTTTGCCTCTGACGTATAGGANGTGAGGTTCTTGGGCATGTTGATAGAATTCACTCGACACAGTGCATCTGCTACAATGTTCTCTTTGCCTCTGACGTATAGGATCTGAGTAGTGAATTGAGAGATGAAATTGAGCTGATTTACCTGTCTCGGTGATGCTTTCTCTGGACGTTGATGAAAAGCGTAGACGAGGGGTTTGTGGTCTGTCTTGACAACGAACTCACGGCCCTCGTCTATCTGCCTGAAGTCCTTGATGCCGGCCAAAATGGCCAGAAGCTCGCCGTCGTACGTGCTGTAACGAGTCTCCGTGGGGCTCAATTTTCTCGAGAAAAATCCCAGGGGCTGCCAGGTGTCATTCACGAACTGCTCGAGGGCTGCTCCGATTGCTGAGTCAGAGGCGTCTGTTGACAGGGCCAGTGGTGCTGCAGGGGACAGGAACGAGGCTCTGACTGTGGAGGCAACGCTTTGTTTGCACAGCTCCAGAGCTGTCTCGGATTCTGGTGTCCATGGCACCTTGCGTTTGTCCTTCTTCTTGGCATTTTTCAGGTGATCGTTGAGAGGAGCTTGTATGGCAGCAGCTTGGGGAATGCAACGTCGATAGTAGTTCACCATCCCGAGAAATCTGCGTAGATCCTCAATTGTCTCGGGCTTGGGGTACTGCAGCATAATCTCAATCTTGGCTGGTGGAGGTGAATACCCCAGCTTGTTGATGGTATAGCCGAGGTACTCGACCTCTTCCTGAGCAAACTGGCACTTGCTGGGGTTGATGGACAGGTGGTACTCCAGTAGCAGCTTGAGGATGATCTCCACGTGTCGCTGGTGCTCTTCGGGGTCCTTGGAGTGGATGATAATGTCATCGATGTAGCACGCAGCAAAGTCGATATCCCGAAGCAGGCTGTCCATGTGTCTTTGGAAGGTTTGTGCGGCGTTGCACAGCCCAGGGGGCATGCCGACAAACTCAAAAAGACCGAAGGGCGTGGTGACGGCGGTCTTTCCGATGTCTTCGGTAGCGACAGGGATCTGATGGTACGCTCGTACCAGATCGAGCGTTGTGACGATGCTGCTGCCATGACAGGATTGGATGACGTCCTCAATGTGTGGAATTGGATAACAATCGGGCAGTGCTTGCCGATTCAGCTGTCTGTAGTCTCCTGTGGCTCTCCAGACACCATTTTTCTTTGGCACCATATAAACTGGGCTAGCCTAGGAGCTACTGGAGGGGAGAATAACGCCATCCTGCAAGAGAAGGTCCAAGTTGTCTTTGGCTGCTTGGAGTTTCTCGCCAGCAAGACGACGTGGTCGCTCTGCTACTGGGGGACCAGTCGTGGGGATGTGGTGAGCCGTTCGACTGCTGGTGCTGATGGATGGGATCGCTGCTGGCTTCGTGACGTCAATGTACTTGTGGAGAAGCTCGCTATAAAATGGAGAAAGCTTGGGGCTCTGCTCAACTGGGGAGACGCAGTAGAGAGAAGTCTCACATAGCTGACCAGGGGCTTTAAGATTAGTTGTCTTGTCGAGGAGGCTGCGGTCTTGGAGCTCGACTAGCAGGCCGAAACGCACCAAAAAGTCTGCTCCAATGATGACTGTTTGGACGTCTGCAACAGTAAATGACCATTTGAAAGCGCGACGTAATCCGAGGTTAAGGGTGAGCACTCGTTGTCCGAAGGTGTCAATTGTGGTACCGTTGGCAGTATAGAGCTTGAACTCTGCTGGTCTCTCCTGGGGTTGAGGTGCTGCTCTGGGTATGATGGAGATAATAGAGCCTGTGTCGACCAGAAACTGGGTCTTTGTTAAAGAATCGAAGAAAAATAGGCGGTGTTCTCTGATGTCGTGGTCGTTGTTGTTGTTGTCGCTGTCGCCCACCGCCAGAACTGACGACAGCGTTTTTAGTTTCCCTGAGGAGGTGTTGGGAGAGATGTAGGCTGGTTGCATGGTTGTAAGCAGCAACGTGCCTTGGATCCAAACCTCGCGTGGTAGAAGCACACACCTTGAGACGCTGGCGACGAAGAGCGTGACATTGAAGGGGCTCGAGACCTGGACCTGGACTTTGAAGATATGTGCAGTCTCTCGAGGGACTCTGCCATGGTCCGGTTGAGGTTAATGAGTTGCGTTATTGCCTGTCTGAGCTCTGCGAGTTCAGTGGCCACTGGGTCTGAACTTTTTTGCACAGCGAACCTTGCGTGAGAGGATGCGACCATCACCGATGCTGTCAAGGAGACTTCCATGAGCTCGTCTGCGACGGGGGTGAGGTCGCTCAAGGTTGTGAACCTGGTGGCCTTGAGAATTCTCTGAACGTCGAGGGGCAGGAGGGAAAGCCGTCTGACCCGTAGAATGTCCTCTAAGGCTCTCATTTTGCGAAGCAGCTGGGAAGGCTTTTGATCACCAAGAGTCAGCTGAGACAATGCCTTTTCAAGCTGTTTGTCTGCTGAGTCAGTGAAGCGCTTCTGGATCTCCTCCTTGAGATAATCATACTAGTTATCGACGGGAGGGTCTACTAAAATGTCTGAAATCTCATCAAGAACATCAGGTTCAAAATGATTGATGACAACTTGATATTTCTCTGCTTGTGTGGTAACGTTGTAGATGTTGAATGTAGACTCTACTTGGCTGAACCATGCACGTGGATTTATTCTAATGAACTTTGTGAGTTTGCATGGGTGAGTTGAAAGTTTACTGACCGAGGCTGGAAGAGGCTGGATGTTGTTGTTGGCATTGTCGTGGGCCAGAACCTGGGGATTTGCATTGGTCTGTGTCCTCGTGTTATCGTTGAAGATGAGGCTCGCTGTGAAATCCTCCAGCTCGATCAATTACAGGTTGAACTGCTGTCTGCTGCTGTCAGGCTGAGGACTCAGCATGGGCATTGTGCGATTGGTATGTGCAAGTGTCCTGGGAGGCGACATAATGAGACGCTGCACGTGCAGTTTAGAGGTTAGTGACAATATGCGGCGGAATCACGTCGGGGTCACCAATTTTGTAGGAAATGTGAGGGTATTTCCGTGGAATGAAGATTCCGGGATACTTTCAACTGAATATTTTATTACCACACTTAAGTAAGTAGAATAATTAATACAAAAAGACTTTGCCAAAGCTGTGGCGGGTGCACATGGGCACGAGTGGGAAAAATAATGTTTTATCGACCGTCAGTCGAATTCAGGCCGAGGCACTAACTCCTGCTTGCGCCGCTGGGGCTGCTGAGGCCTGACGGTCAAGTCCCTAGGCGAGGTGGCAGCCGAGGGAGGCGAGGGGGCCATATTCCAATCTTCCCTCTCAGGTCGATATGCAAGGGCACCAGTCGCAGGCGGACTGCCCAGGGGATGGAAACTCAGCCTTCCCCCTCCACTTTTATTTGGCAAACGGGTTTTCTCACGTTTGCCAACCGAATTTCATTTATTTGTCATGGTAATCCTGACCCCGCCGCCATATTGTTCCCCACAGGCCTTTGTTGTTGTTTACCTCGCGTGAAAATTTTTATTACGTGAATAATTAACAATTATTAAAAGTGATTAATACAAAACTGAATAGTGAGTTTATAGAGGTGAAAGGACTGAGTACCTATTTCGAGTCATTGTAAGTATAATTGAGTGTTATTACAATTGTCTTACGGAAATTTTTGAACTTTTTTACAAAAGTTTCTGGCTTGTTTTTCTTTAATGATAATGTGGATAGTTGATAGTTAACATTCTTAGAATTACTATTTTACATATATGATAGCAATATATAAATATATATATTGTTGTCTGGTATTACGAATTTCCTTGATAATGCGTGCTCCTCTGCACAACTGTTAGAAGTTAGGTCATCTTCAATTTCGATATTGCTAGCTCGTTATTTTTTTCTGTGCAGATGCCGAGAAATTCCAGGTGTGTGGTCCCGTATTGCGGACACGTTCACCATAAGAATAAGCACTGTATTTTTGCGAGCTTCCCAAACCAAGTGGATCGCTCATTAATTTGTTTAATAATGACGGAAATTTCCGGACTTCTAAATGGACTCAATCTTTATTTTAACATTTTGTGTTTTGCTTTAGATGTAAGGAGTGGGTACAGAGAATAGGAGTAAAAGAGTTGAGGAATTTATCAGTTGAAAGACTCAATAAAATGCGTTATTCCAGCTGTTGAGATTCGTTTTTCATCGAGAGAGTAGACAGAAGAAGAAACAGTCATCCAACATTCAATTTCCTGCAGAGCTGGACATATCAGAATAACTAAACTGCCCACCAGATAGCCATCTGTACTCGTTAGTAGTTGTTTTAAGCCACAAAGGATCATCAGTCCACTCCGGCCACTACATCGTCAACATCTATAACTCATCTGGCGAGTGGTACCAGTTCAGTGACGACAAGGTCGAAAAGACACAGAATAAGAGGGTCGAGGATGAAATCGGGGACAATGGCAAGCTCGCCAAGAGGTCCAGGGTGCCCAAGGGGTTCCTGTCCTCCAACACTGCTTACATGTTGGTTTATAAGAAGAACCTGGGGGATGGAAAGGCCAGGAGACCCATGAACAATCGGAAGAGGAAGGAGAGAAGTGACTCGGATTCTTCAGCCACTATTTTCAGTCCTGTGAAAAAGTCTAAAGTGAAGAGAAAGGGGAGGAAAAGATCAGGGGCGATGAGGAGATTCTTGAGGATCAGAATTCACTCGATAAGGGGAAGATTAAGGACAGTGAAGTCATGAATGATGTGAATGATTGCAAGGAAGAGGATGGTGAGAATGATTCCTCTCCAGGTCGTACAATTGATGATAAGAATGGAGAATTTGAGCTCACGATGAAGGAAAATTATGATAAGAATTATCAGATGCTTAATGGTGATGCTCACAAGGCCATGAGATTATTATGAGGCGTTATTGTTATTACGTGAAAACAGCACATCAGCTGTATATCAGTGGACAACCTTCAGGGGATTGGCCAGTGCATCTATGGAAAATTGAACCCCTCGATGAAGAACGAGTTGTCGTGATCGTGATGCCAGAGGAAATTCAAACCAAGTACAATAGATGTTCCACTAAATGTAAAGTTATGATTGGAAATGGTAAAATTGGAATTTGGAATAATCATTCTAGAAATCATTCGAAATCACTTCATGCAATTTCTAATCACTTAATTCATCATTTAATTACAGGTGGAAAAACATTTATAAAGGCTGATGACCAACAGTGATATTTCACCCCTTAAGGCCCATATTTACTCTCACAACGTTTTTATCTCTGTATTAAATAATATTAGATGATAAGATAAATGAGAAAACAATGAAAAAATAATTAATGAACTGCATTTATTTATTAATAAACTTAAATATTCTCTTCCTCTATATGATCCTTCTGATACCTCGCTTTTTCACACCATCCGGATAGAAATGAACAATTTTTTCAAGGATAAAATTCAGCAGAATGATAATTGATTCTGCTTCCATTATTCGACTATATAGGGGACATTTCATGTGAACTCAGCCACCCCGGATTTTTTTTTGTCTAGAAAAAATTATTTGATTGCCGCATTTCGAACTACTATATATTGACAGTATTCCTGCCAAATTTCATTGCCTCATGATTTTTTGTTTCTGAGATAATGACTACCAAACTTTAAATTTTCAAAAATTCATAACTTTTGAATGGCGCATCCGATTCGAACAAATAAAAAAAGAAAATTTTTGTTTTTGTTCATACTTTTAGAGAAAAAATACTCCATAGGTGTCAAGGAGGTTCTACATCTATTTTTCGATGAATTTCTACCTTTTTATTTTTTTTCGCTCCAGGGCCATCCGGTATTCGACTGGAATTTTTCCGATAGAGGACGTCCATATATGATGTAAAAAAAATACGCCGACATGGGAGAGACAACAAGTGCACCAGAGAAAATTTTTCCTTCCTAAATTTTCGTGTTTTTCCGCTTTCTAGGGGAGCTGCATCGTCTTTATTAAGAAATTGATATTTCAATCCATACGTGATTCATCACGATAGAAAAGAGAAACAATGCGTCGGGAAAAAAATTTTCTCTGAAATTTTTGAGTTTTTTGCGCTATTTATGAGAGCTATCCAAAGAAACAAACGTGTCAATCAATATTTTTTGCTCATAACGATGAGCTTGGGGCTTGGGGCTTTGATATCCCGGGTGGGGTGTCCGAACATCGAAGATGTGTATGATGAAGATTCACCATTGAGACGGGTGGAATCACATAATTCGGGGCCATCTTCCGGCACTGGCCACAGATTTTTGCAGACTTTGGTAGAAAGGGAAACTTCTTGTGTATTGCCGAGGAAATGGGCCGCAAATGCAAACCATTGTGTCCCTTCTGACCAGGAATCCGCATCGGATTCGCACACCTATCACTTCGCGGCATTCTATGAAATGCAAAATTATCAAATCCAATCCAAAATTATCCGGAAAATGAGGATTATTCCAATAAGTAACGTGAAAACTGCTTACCTCCATACAACAGACAGGAAAATGCGAATCGATTTGCAAGGAATTGTACAACGATGAAAACTCAATGAGGAAGTTGAAGTTTTCACTAAAACTAGAGCCTCAGGAAAAACTGATGATGTTAAATTAATGAATTGATTCTTTTTGTTTTCTTTTTTCATTTGTTTGGTCATTATTAGGCGAACTTTCGATGATGATGACACAGTATAGCTCTCATAGAAAGCGAAAAGATGCAAAAATTTTGAAGAAATTTTTTTTCCCGACGCATTGTTTCTCTTTTCCATCGTGATGCATCTCTTTTCTAACGCATATTCATCAAAGGTATGGATTGGAATATCAATTTCTCAATAAAAACAAGGCAGCTCTCCTAGAAGGCGTAAAAACACGAAAATTTAGGAAACAAAAGTTTTCTCGGGTACACTGGTTCTCTCCCACGATGGCGTATTTTTTTTACATCATATATGGACGTCCTTTATGAGAAAAAAAATATTCCAGTCGAATACCGGACGGCTCTAGAGCCGAAAAAAAATAAAAACTTACAAATTCATCGAAATTTAGGTGTAGAAGATGTTTCTCCTTCACGCCTCTGGAATATTTTTTTCCTGAAAGTATGAATGAAAACGAAAATTTTCTTTTTTTATTTGTTCGAATCGGGTGCGCCATCCAAAAGTTATGAATTTTTGAAAATTTAAAGTTTGGTAGTCATTATCTCAGAAACAAAAAATCATGAGGCAATGAAATTTGGCCGGAATACTGTCTATATATAGTAGTTTGAAATGCGGCAATCAAATCATTTTTTCTAGACAAAAAAAAATCCGAGGTGGCTGAGTTGACATGGAATGTCCCATATAGAGAATAATGAATAAATTATATGAAATGACATAAATTTCCACAAACGAAAATTGAAATTCGTAGATTTTGGACGTCCTCTACATAGGAATTATAGGATAAAAAACCATAATCATGTCATTAATATCAAAACGATAATCATTACATGTAATTCAGATTTATTGAGGATTATTTCTAAAAACAGAAAGGTATAAGTATGACATTTCATTTGGTCATTTGCTTCTCATAATATCAACAAGACTGTGGAAAAATAACTAAAATATTTCTCTTTCCTTCCGTCCATAAATTATATTTTGTTTGATTATTCTATCAATAATTTACTGCACGTCCAAAAAATTATTCATTTTATTATTATTATGATTTCGTTAGGGATATAACTAAAAAGTAGAGCACCAACAGCGTTTAGCACCGAATTCTAGGACTTTTTGTCAGTAAGTTGATGCCCCCTAGATAGTCCATACGCAATACCCTCTTCCCGTGGTCACTAAGAGGTCGATGGAATTTTATCATTGGATTTTATGTTTTTGGGGGTGAGGAATCCGAATATGTTGTTTACTTTGTCCTCCCGTCGCGCAATCATTTGTTATAAACAAATTAGTCCCCATTTTAGTGAATAAATGTTCTTCTGGGAAAACAAAGAGAGATACAGAAAAATTGTTCAAACAAAGGTTATTGCTCTTTATTTCACCAATAAAATTATTTTTGACTCGTCGAAATCGATCCAATACTTCCCGAGATACAGGCTAAAGAGTGAGCGCGGGTGGATAGACTGCGCGGACGACGGGTGAGTATGGGCGCGGACCGCGGAGCAGTGTATCTAAACGAATATCGTTTGTGCTTGCATACTGAGCTGCGCTGAATAAATTTTATAAACATATGATGTTCAACAATGTGTAAATCGTGTTCAGTGCCTTCCTTTACCATGTTTCGATCTTATTGTAACTGCACTTTGTCTCAAAAATGCAAAAATCCTATGAATAAAGGTGGAGGATAAATTAATGAATTTTCATGTAATTGACTCATTATTCATCATTTTCTATTTTCAGATATCTTCATCTTCAATATGAAGGGGTCTTCTATTCATCCGATAACAGGAATTATATATTATCATTATAAGTTGCTGGCGACATTTTTACGTTGTCCTCTTGAAGCATGGAACGCGTTTTGTCCCTTACCCGACATGGAGAGACAAAAAAAAAATTTAATCTTTTGAGAGAAAAAATTAGTAACTTCCTAGCCGGGAACCGAACCCGGGACCTCCCAATGTCGCGTCGGGTGCTCTTACCATCTGAGCTACCAGGATACTTACGAATTTCACTCTCAAATTGACTCATACCCGAGTGGACATTCTGTTCAGGTCTCGATCAGAAACTGATAAAAACAGAGTATGAGAGAAAATAGTAATAATCGACAGATTACAGATATTATTCCTTTCTGCAGTAATCTAATGCAATACAGAATGTACAAACCAACGATATTCACTCAGATACTTTGCTCCGCGCCCATACTTACCCGTCGTCCGCGCAGTCTATCCACCCGCGCTCACTCTTTAGCCTGTATCTCGGGAAGTATTGGACCAATTTCGATGAATCAAAAATCATTTTATTGGTGAAAGAAAGAGGAATAACTTTTGTTGGAACAATTTTTCTGTATCTCTCTTTGTTTTCCCGGAAGAACATTTATTCACTAAAAATGGGGACTAATTTGTTTATAACAAATGATTGCGCGACGGGAGGACAAAATAAACAACATATTCGGATTCCTCACTCCCAAAAACATAAAATCCAGTGATAAAATTCCATCGACCTCCTAGTGACCACGGGAAGGGGGTATTGCGTATGGACTAAGAGTCCCGCTGGCCAAATAACCAGGTATAGGCATTTACATTGAGGGTCCATCCCCTGGTCCCACTGTCACAGGGACAAGTTCAAGGAGGGGTTTTTGTTCTCCTTGTGCTTAATGTTTTTTTCATGTTCCTCAGCGATTATAAATTATAAATAAGGTCGAAATACATAATTTAAAATTGAATAATCATAAAAAACGTTTATTAAGAATGGTTTTCCGTATGTAGATACAAGGATTGAGATGGGGGATATAAAATATATTGATATATCATATATATATATATATTATATTATATTATATTATATATTATATTATATTTGTGATATATTGTTTTTTCTATGTATAATATTTTTCATTAATCAACTATGAAAGATTAAGAAATTATTAGCGTTAAAAATAGAGAGATCAAACAAAAAGAAAACTGACACTAATATATATATTTTCATGAACGAATTAAATTTATCAGGATTCCTTATATTCATGTTTTTTTTATTCTTTTTTTCCATCTCTCAAGTTATTAATTACATTCGGAGAAAATTGTGAAATGAAAGTTTAATTAAAAACAATTAAAAATACTTGAGCAATGGGACACACATATTTAATAAGCCTGCATTGGCTATAATGAATATGTATCAGAAAAGGCGATATAAAAATAATATAACGCGACAGCGTGCCGCTAGCGTTTCAGACCCCCATACTGAAGTTGTCGGTTCGATTCTAGGACAATCTGATTTTTTTTTCCGGAACATTTTCTGAAAATAATAACATTATTTAAAAATATAAAAAGAGCGAAACGATAATCAATCATGTATTTTCTTACTGAGTTTTATAAGTTATAAATATCCCTCAGCGCCATTAAAATTAAATTTCGCACAAAATTATTACTTTTTTAAACATTCGTTATTTACAAATACATAAATGAAGTGATTTTCTTCAATTATGCTTCCGGAAACCTTATTATCTTCCCGACCCGAAGGGAGGAAGTTATTGTAATGACCCCGAAAATCGAATGTGGAAATTTAAGCATTTCTCCACGTTTCATGAAATTTGGAACCACTTCTAACCCTTTTCAGGTACCTGTCTGTATGTGTGGATGTGTGTATTCGTGTGCGTACGTCTGTGACAAAAATTTTGTGCCACTATTCCTCCTGAACAAACGATGCGATTTGACTTTTTTTTTTAATCGCAGTATTTTCATGTGACTTGAACCTGATTAGATTATGGAGACGATCGTCTCAGCGTTTCTCCAGTTTTTTCCAAAAAACATTTGGAAAAAAGTCGAAAATTAGCGTTTTTTTGTAAACGAGACCATTTCTCCGTGCATAACGATGCGATTTCAAGTTTTTTTTGTTAGAAACGATGAATCTTGATATAACGCACAAATCATGGAATACTGGAAGGTATTTAATCAGCAGTTCACTAGCTTTTTTCGAAATCGATATACATTCAAGAAACAATTTTACTTTTCTGATAAATTACATCTTTTCTCGATGTGGAATACGGCGATGTGTGTGCATGGGAGTGTGTGAGTGCGAGCACGCGCACGGATTTTCTTGTCTTCTATGGGTATTTCCTCGGAGAAATGTGAGAAAAAGATTGAATAAATACATAATAAAAAAATTAATGAAAGAAAAAACAAATGGTCGGAAAGTTATTGGTGCGACCCGTAATAGGTCACATCCAATTCCACCAACCCATACCAGTCATACCCTAAAGAGGGAGCGCGCGACCGGGCCTGATTTTTTCTTTAGGCATGGAATGGATTTTTGGTAAAATTCTGAAAATTAATAAATTTATTACGAACCCGAACAAATCCTTTACATGATGGAAAATTGATTGTCATTCAAATATAAACCTGCAAAGTTTAAATAATAAAAACATTGTGAAAAGTTCGGAAATTTACAGTTAAATGGGGCTCAAATGGAAGCTCTTTTATTATCACACGCTAGCGTCTCCGAGTCTCATGCTGGAGTGAAAAAAAACATGGTTAAACATAAAAAAAACTCTCATGTTGGAGTTGTCGCTTCGATTTTTCGACATTCCAAAATTTTTTCTCGCAAATTTATTGTCCAATAGAAATAAAAATCGTTTAAAGAATCTAATGCTCAATGAATTGACACCGATTCCATTTCTAGAACTCAATGAGAAGAGGAGAAATACATTTTCGAAGTAAGGAGTGACTGCGGACAAGTTCTCTCCGTTAAAAAATTCATTTCTCGACCCCCCCCCCCCCCCC
>NW_021680526.1:66832-76038 GCF_001412515.2 Diachasma alloeum | reverse complement strand
CCCCCAATTGAGATGAAATTATGAAACCGATGCCGATCGATCAAGAATTGAATTCTCAATTAATGACACCGGTTTCTTTCCTTAACCGCAATAAGGAGAAAAGGAATGCATTTCCAAAAGCGCGGAGTAACCCCGAACGGTACTCCGCCGTCGAGTGAGTCCGGAGGGGCTCCCCGATTGGAAAATTCATTTCTCCCCCCCTAATCGGGATGAAGGAATGAATCCAGCGCTGATCGATCGAAAATTAAATTCTTAATAAATGACGGCGGTTTCATTCCTTAATCTCAATAAAGAGCGGAGGAATGAATTTTCAAAGCGCCAAGCAACCCCGAACGGTTCTTCGGCGTCGAGCGAATCCAGAGGGGCTGCCCGATTGTATAATTCATTTCTACCCCCCTAATTGGAATGAAGGAATGAAACCAACGCTGATAGATCGAAAATTGAATTCTCAATAAATGACAGCGGTTTCATTTCTTAATCTCAATAAGGAGAGAAGGAATGAATATTCAAAAGCGCGGAGTAACTCCGGACAAGTTCTTCTCATTAAAAAATTCATTTCTCCCCTCCCTAATTGAGATGAAGGAATGAACCCAACGCCTGTCGATGGAGAATTATATTTTCAATAAATGACAGCGGGTTTATTCCCTAATCTCAATAAGGAGCGGAGGAATGAATTATCAAAGCGCCCAGTAACCCCGAACGGTTCTCCGCGGTCGAGTGAGTCCGCACTGATAGAATGATTCATTTATTCCAAACGAGAATTGTTGACTATTAACGAATGGTACAGTTGAATATGAGCAAATGGATATTCGTTAATAGTTAACGAAGGGCGAAAGTCAAGTCAAACAAGGCTCCTCAAATATACATTCGTTAACTAGTAACGAATGAACATTTGGTGGAACCGATTAGACCCTAACTTCCGACTAAAATCCATTCGTTAACAACAACTAATCCGTTCTATCAGTGCGGAGGGGCTACCCAATTGGAAAATTCATTTCTCCCTCCCCCCCACCCCTAATTGGGATGAAGGAATGAAATCGACGCTGATAGTAGTAAGTGACCAGGATTGGCGAATTTTTTTCCAGGAATTCCCCCTCTGCCCCGCTTTTTCCAGGGAATGCACGTGCACGTTCCCACTCCCCCCTTGGCGGCATGCCTTTGAAGAGGCCGTCGGCGCGCTGGGGGGGCCCCTGGGGTGCAGGGCCTCAAAGTTGGGGTCCCAGGGTCACAGAAAGTGGGTGGTGGGTGGAAAATGGCCGCCAGATGGATAATGAGTGGCGGGTGGAAAGTGGGTGGTAAGTGGGTGGTGGGCGGAAAAGCGGTGGTGGGTGGAAAGTGGGTGGAAAAGGGCTGGCGGGTAAATAGAAAAACTGTCGGACAGGATATATCGGACGGGTGTCGGGAGTCGGGCCCCTCTGCTGGTGGTCCAACCATGGAGGACGGCGTCGGTAAGGGTCCGGATGTCGCTCTCCAGGACATTGGAGCCACTGTCCTTGAGACTCCGGAGAGACATTACGCTTTTGAATTTGTTTCTAAAGGGATAACAAAGGATTGTAACCATGATTGACACAAAGAGCGGACAATACGTTCTCTCTCTCTCTCTCTCTCTCTCTCTCTCTCTCTCTCTCTCTCTCTCTCTCTCTCTCTCTCTCTCTCTCTCTCTCTCTCTCTCTCTCTCTCTCTCTCTCTCTCTCTCTCTCTCTCTCTCTCTCTCTCTCTCTCTCTCTCTCTCTCTCTCTCTCTCTCTCTCTCTCTCTCTCTCTCTCTCTCTCTCTCTCTCTCTCTCTCTCTCTCTCTCTCTCTCTCTTTTATTTTGAGGACGGTGAATTTTTCGAGCTGACATGGAGCCGAATATATTTTTCTAGAAGCTTCTACGTAGCTGACAAAATCTCAAGGTTTTTCGTAAATGAATAATACAAGGTTTACAAATTAGTTTTTCTTTAATTCATGTAAAATAATGAAATACATTTTTAGGCTTACAAATGATATTTTTTCGTTCC
This sequence comes from Diachasma alloeum, assembly GCF_001412515.2. Classification (NCBI taxonomy): domain Eukaryota; kingdom Metazoa; phylum Arthropoda; class Insecta; order Hymenoptera; family Braconidae; genus Diachasma; species Diachasma alloeum. The sequence continues at coordinate 74,038 of NW_021680526.1, read as the reverse complement.
AATTTAAAATTATTTACAATCACAAGAGACTATTATTATCATATAGTCTTTAGTATGTGGGCATTCGGTAAGCCCCTCCCGCAAAACCATCCAACTCATCGAAGCAAAAATGAAACATTTCACCAAATAATTGATACAAATATCCCTTGTTCTGCTGAGGTATTGTATTACGGAGGACATCCCTGGCCAGAAGGTAAATCTCCTCGAAATTGCTGCGTATGCGATACTGGAGTTCTTCAGTGGCTGACGTCCTGTTGTATTCCATATAATGCATGACAACACTTGTGATCGCCCGGACCAGAGACGCCTTGTTTTGTTTGAGAGGCAANTGTTCTGCTGAGGTATTGTATTACGGAGGACATCCCTGGCCAGAAGGTAAATCTCCTCGAAATTGCTGCGTATGCGATACTGGAGTTCTTCAGTGGCTGACGTCCTGTTGTATTCCATATAATGCATGACAACACTTGTGATCGCCCGGACCAGAGACGCCTTGTTTTGTTTGAGAGGCAATCAGTCCAAAAATTTTAACCACTGATCAATCCATTCCGCTTTGTTTTTTAATGTTGTAATGCTCGGGCTCATCATAATGAGGAGTTGCCTTACATCCGCACGTACAAAAGCAACGCAGGGGTTATCGTAGCTGCCATGGAATCTCACTTTGACATCCCCAAATTGCTTAGCAGGTACATTGTGGACGGCTTTTGGGTGAAACTTCTCATGATCAAAATAGTCCACAATGGACTACGTACGGGCGTACGGCCATAAACTACACCACAGGAACAAATTTCCGAGATAGGTAACTTGTAAACCAACACGAATTTGCTTCGTCTTCGACTTATTAGGAGGTATAACTTGCGGCAGCATCACCTGCTGTTCGACACCACTGCACTCTTTTTCGTTGATATTGTCCATGTTAAAAAGCTGATGAGCGAAATCGAATCGACTGGATGAAATACACCGCGAGCAGCCGCTTTTTATAGTTTGAGGTATGAGAGTGCGGCGCGCTTAATTCCCCCCACCATGAACAAGAAAAAAATCAAATTCAATTAATAAACACAAAACTCCGAACAAATTAATATGAATATATCTCAAATATTTACCTTCAGGGCTTGCAGATATCTCATTTGATGGTCTAAGCTGGGCAGCATCCCCTTGATGATCGAGCACAAAATCGATTATTGATGGAGTCTTTCGAGTCATTCGGATTGCTTCAATAGGGTCCAACGTTTCCCAAATGCGATTAACAGTTTCTGGACTTACTGGGATGATCTCCATTGGCTGTATCATTTCTGGAATCTGAGAAATGAGATCAATGGTCTCCGGGGTCTCTGGGATGATTTCCATGGATGATTGTGACTCTGACACGATCTCAGGGCTCTCGGGGATGATTTTCAGTGATGATTGTGACTCTGACACGATCTCAGGGCTCTCGGGGATGATTTCCATCGATGATTGTGACTCTAACACGACCTCAGGGCTCTCGGGGTGGATTTCTGTCGGTGTATGGTCCTCAGAGCGATTTTTTTCAAACTCACGAGCCTTGAATTGCCTCTGTTTTTCCTTGGCCAATTGCCTCCTTCTTTCCCAAGCGTTGAATTCGTCCTTCTTCTTTCCAACCATTTTTAAGCGATTTTCACGAGGACATGCTTTTTCTTGCTTTTTTTCATTAGTATCCTTTATTTCTTCCTTCTGCTGTTGCTGCTTTTCCGTCACATTTTTATTTTCAAGGGACACATTTTCATCACACACTTGATTGAATATATTAATATCGTCTTCCAGCATATTCATCCACCAGTTTTTATCCTCCGTGCTCACTTGAATAATTTCACTTTTTTTATTCGCATCCACAATTTTGGAATCACTTTGAGCGCTATGGGGTGATTTATTGCTCAACCGTCCTCCCGAATTTTTCTTCTTTTTAGTCACTTGGGTGCCAGGGCCAATGTTTATGGCAGGTCCGGGGTTGGAGGCTTCACGTTGCTGGAGTTTCACTTTTTTTAGCATTTTTTCAATCTTCTTTTTTCTTCACTATTATTTTCCACTATCCGATCACTCACTATTTTTATTCCGTTTTGATTTTTCATGTTCACAGAATATCGAGTCGTTTAAAACTCCCAGGCTTATAACTTGTTGGGCGCACTAAACTTCCACTGTTTTTGGGAGATGGGCTCACTTGACTTGATGTCATTTTGCCGGAAACGCAAGTGTAGTCAAAACACCCTCGTAGGGCTCTTTTATGCAACACTAGTTAGGAGGAGGAGCTTCCATATTTTGGAAAATCTAACCTTGGTGGGGAGTCCTAAATATCCTATGTGAAATAAGCCTCTAGTTTTTCTTTTTCAGCCCACTTCGTTTTCATTTGCTGTCTATTGTAAACAAAGACCAGTGATTGGTCGTTTTTGCTTATAGATCAGTGTTTCCTCCCCCGCAGGGAAATAGTATTGTTCGCTGCACTCCCTATAGAATTAAGGCCAGGCAAATTTTTCGCCCACTCTCGCTTTATATTGTTATATCCGGAGAAAGGCACACAACACAATTAATAAAATGGCTGGGGCGGTTTATTAAATATCAGAGACAAGCCAAGAGACAGATGTGTATCGACCAAGATATCTCAGAATAATAATAATAGAGCATCGGACTTGACTTCAAGATGATCGTCCTTTTTGTCCTGTTCCATGACATCCTTCAGACTGGATATAATTAAAAGGGTTCGAAGGGGGACACGTAACACTACTCCCCTTCGTGAAAAGATTGCCGCCTCGGCAATCACACCAGGAATTATCTGAGGTATTACAACTTCAGTTGTAGAAGTTGTAAATTAAAAGTCAAGATAAATTTAGGAAGTTGTAAGATCTCACATAGGGAGTGTCCCAGTCTGTTTCCAACTAACACCTCTCAGAAATCATCATTGGAAACAGTCCCGAAATGTTTGACTCAATATAAACATAATTCTCAAAAGAGTGTCATTACAATTTCTGATTGGTCAGGTTGTGTCTTGAAAGCATAATGTGTTTAAAGCATATTCATTAATGTGGTGAGAATGACAGTGTGAAATTCGAATTTTCCTTCGATTTGAAGAATGATGCATAAGCAAGTCTGTTAAATTCCAGAATCTGTAAAAGAAAACTCAAAACAAAAAATTCCTTTGACTAGAAAATTGTTCACAAAGAATTTTATTCAAACCAACGTTCAAAAGCACTACTTTCAACTAATTACTTTGCGCATAAGCATTTTTACAAGTAACTACTTCAAGCAACTACCAAAATTCAACCAAGCCAACAAATCAAGGGTCGTAATTTTCAAAAGCTTTTGAAATTATTACTCATTTCTTTTTACCATACGTAAAAATTACATTCATTCTATTTCAACACGTACATTCATTCATTTAACCTGAAATAAAGTTTTCAAAAATGGTTAGAATAAATTACATGTTACAAATAATCAAAAAGTCAAGCTTGACACTCGAACAGTCTACCAACAGACTCATTAATTCATCAACCCTTTAATCCAAACAGTTGGTTACGGTTGATAATTCACATTTTCAAACCTGTTACTCAGGTAATAATTTACTCAAAACTCATCCGCAATAGCGGGAACTGAAGATTTCATCCACTGGTAATGGGAACTGAAGATTCAACTCTGCTTCTGTAATAAAATTCATCCGCAAGAGCGGGAACTGAAGAATTCATTCGTTTTCATCCATTACCAGCAGGAACTGGAGATTCACTTCTGATTCTCAGTGAATGTAGAAAATTGTCAGAGGCTAGGAAAATGAGTAATTTATTGAATGATACTCAATTATCTTGTTCCATGGGCCACAAACGATTGACATGGACCACCTTGAATTTCCCTTTTGGAAATTTTTGGATTCGATAAACAACATCATTCAATTTTGCCTTGATCACGTAGGTTTTTTCCCAATTTCTTTGGATTTTCGGACATTTACCCTTGACTCTCTTAGGGGCGAAGATCCAGACTTTCTGTCCTGATGTAAAGTAAATCATGTGAGCTTTCAAATCAAATCTAGATTTCATTTTGTCACTTTTCATTCTCCAATTCTCCCTAACTTGTTCGTGAGTCTCTCTTAACTTATCCTGTAATTCATCAATGTAATCCGGGAGATCATTGAGATTGTTAGAGTTGTTTAGAGGAGGTGTGCCGTGAAGTAAATCTAAAGGTACTCGCAATTCCCTTCCAAACATTAACATAGCTGGGGTGAATTGGGTTGTTTGATGCTTGGAAGAATGGTATGCGAGGAGGAACAGTGGCAACCATTTGTCCCAGATTTTCTGATTGTCATTGACGAATTTAGCTAGGTAATTAAAGATAGTCCTATTTAATCTCTCGACCATACCGTTGGATTGCGGATGTAATGGAGTAGTTCGAGTTTTGTGAATGCCCAGAAGTTTCATGAGCTCATTGAAAATAGATGATTCGAAATCTCTCCCTTGATCTGAGTGAATTTCCAAAGGAATGCCAAAACGAGAAATTACGTGGGTAACTAGCGCTTCTGCAATCGTAACAGCTTTGTGATTAGGAAGTGGAATGGCCTCTGGCCAACGCGAGAAATAATCCGTGATGACCAGCACAAAACGATTACCATTAGAGGTTTTGGGTAGTGGGCCTAATACATCAACTGCAATTCTCTCAAAGGGAAAACCGACGTTGTAAATTTGCAATTCTCCCTTGGCGCGATGAGAAGGACCATCTCTGCTGAAACAAATTGAGCATTTTCGACATCAATTTTCAACGTCAGCTTTGCAATTAGGCCAGTAGAATCGTTTTCTAATATTGTCAAGCATTTTGTTGACCTTGAAATGTGCACCAAGAGGGGACGAATGAGAAATTTCGAGGATTTCTTTAGTGGAAGCATGAGGAACAACAGTTTGATACACGATTTTAGTTTTATCGGGAGATTCCCAACGGCGATAGAGAACATTGCCCTTTAATTCAAATGAATCCCAGTACAGTAAGTAAATTTTAATGTCAGGCTCAAGATGAGAGACATCATGCCATTCAGGCCGTTGATCATTCCTCTTAGATGTAATGAGGAAGTGAAGAGTTGGATCGTCAGATTGTAATTGAGACCAATCTTTATCGTCGTCCCCAAGACAAACGGTACGACAGACGCGTTTCTCAACTTCTTCTTCCAGTAAATTGAGTTTATCACATTTTTTACAAGTACAAGGACGTCTAGATAAACCGTCTGCATTGCCGTGGAGGTGACCTGGTCTATGAGTGATATCGAAATCGTACGTGAAGAGAACTTCGATCCAGCGCGCAATTTGATCATGTGGATTTTTGAAGGAAAGGAGCCATTTGAGAGCTGCATGATCAGTTCTGATCAGAAATTTCCTCCCTAGCAAATAGTGGCTGAAGTGTTCAACCGATGAGACTACTGCCAAAAGTTCTCTACGAGTGACGCAATAATTTCTTTCTGATTTATTCAAACATTTACTGAAATAAGCAATGACGTTCTCTTCGTCATTGTGAGTTTGGGAGAGCGTTGCGCCAATGGCGAACAGTGAAGCGTCAGTGTCCAGAATGAAATCACCATTAGAGATTGGTACCGATCGAATAGGTGGAGACATTAGAATGGATTTTAATTGATTGAAGCTGATCTGAGCTTCAGGAGTCCATTTGAAAAGGAACTCTCTCTCCAGTGAGGGCGTGTAAAGGTTTAACTATGCTGGAAAAACCTTTGACGTACTTCCGATAATAAGAGCACAAACCGAGGAAACTCTTAACCTGTCGTTTGGACCGAGGAATCGGCCATTCAGAAATGGCGGAAGTTTTCTCAGGAGAACACTTGATTCCATTTCTAGAAATGATATGACCCAGGAAAAGGACTTCATGTTTGAAGAAGGTACACTTTTTAGTGTTGACTTTCAAGTTAGCTGCTTTTAAACGAGAGAATACAAGTTTAAGGTTATGAAGGTGTTCCTCAAAATCTCGACCGAAGACAATAATGTCGTCAATAAACACGCGGCAGACTTTTCCTATCAGCCCGCGTAATGTTTCGTTCATAATTCTGACAAAAGTAGCTGGAGCATTGCATAGACCGAAAGGAAGGATTTTGAACTGCCATAGCTCATCACCAATAGTGAAAGCTGTTTTTTCCTTATCTCTCGGGTCTAGTTCAATTTGCCAGTAACCGTTTTTCAAATCAATGGTAGAAAACCAACGTGATCCTGAAGTTGAGTCAAAAATGTCTTCGTCACGAGGTAAAGGCATTGAATCTTTGATGGTTACATCATTGAGTTGACGATAGTCAACGCAGAAACGAGGAGTACCATCTTTTCTTCGGGCTAGAACGATTGGAGATGCCCAAGGACTACAACTGAGTTCAATGATTTGTTGTTTTTTCATGTCCTCTAATAATTCGAAAACCACGTCTCGTTGATGGAAAGGAATTCTGCGGGGATTTTGCTTAATCGGATGACAATTCTGAGTAATAATTCTGTGTTTGGTTCCCACATATCTGCCTAAATCATAAGAGCCCGAAGAGAAACATTTTTTAAAAGTGGACAAAAAGTTCTTGAACTTCCGTTGTTCATTGAGATTCAATAACTCACATGACTTTTCCAAAAGTTGTTTCATAAATTCAGGAATGTTCTCAGACAGTTCAGGAATTCGTTTCACAATCGTTTGATTAGCGGAAATTATCTTCTGGGGATCTTTCATGTCAAATTTACGATTAATCAGTAATTGAAGGTCATCCAAAAGATCAGTTTTGTACAGAAAATCTAATCCCAGAATACAATTCTCGCCAATATCAGCAAAAACTGCATCCAGAACCACTGAAGAGTTATCCACATGAACAGTAATTTCCTTGATGGCAGAATAATGGAAATCTTGATTCAATCTTGAATTTTTCAATCCTGATAAATCCTTGTTGAAAAGCCTGGGATTGATCAAGGTGATGTCACCCGCCGTGTCGATGGTCATGGAACAAGNCAGGAAGAATTTTGAACTGCCATAGCTCATCACCAATAGTGAAAGCTGTTTTTTCCTTATCTCTCGGGTCTAGTTCAATTTGCCAGTAACCGTTTTTCAAATCAATGGTAGAAAACCAACGTGATCCTGAAGTTGAGTCAAAAATGTCTTCGTCACGAGGTAAAGGCATTGAATCTTTGATGGTTACATCATTGAGTTGACGATAGTCAACGCAGAAACGAGGAGTACCATCTTTTCTTCGGGCTAGAA
>NW_021680526.1:44914-66486 GCF_001412515.2 Diachasma alloeum | reverse complement strand
AGAGGCACTTGTTGAAAGATTGGCGGTGCTGCCGGGCCATATTGGACGACAGGAGGTGCTGCTGGGTCTTGTGGAAGAACTGGAGGTATTGCTGGTCCATTTTGAATAACAGGGGGTATTGCGGGACCTTGTGGAACATCTGGGGGGACCGCTGGTCCAGGTTGAACGACAAGGGGAACCGCTGGATCCTGTGGAAGGACCGGAGGTACTGCTGGATCTAGTTGAGCCACAGGAGGTACCGCTGGATTTTGTAAGGGGACTGGGGGTACTGCTGGTCCATTTTCGACGATTGGAGGTACTACTGGATTTTGTGGGGGGACTGGAGGTACTGCAGATCCATGTTGGACGACTGGAGGTGCCACTGGATTTTGTGGGGGGACTGGAGGTACTTGGGTGCCTTGAGGAGCATTGGGGAGAGCAGGATTCTCTTGGAGATTTCTTAATAAATTAAAAAATTCTTGACGGGAAGCTCGTCGCTCTTCTTCTCGATTTTGACGCAGAGCCTCTCGCATCTCAACAACGAAATTTTGTAGGTGGCCTTGAAACTCGTTCCGTAAACGGTCCAAATCTTCAATTTGAACTGGTGCGGGATTTTCTTGTCGAAGTTCTGCGTCGGGTTGATGTAAACCAAGGGCATCAGGATCGAGAGGTTGTGCGAGATTCTCGCGTCGTCGTCTCCCCCTACCCGCCATAATGATTTAAAATAAAAGACTCACCCCGTTCAATTGATTAGATAAGTCCACAGCCTCAAAAATTTAATTATTTCGGAGATTCCAATGGTGGTTTTGGAAGAGGGTTCCGTCAGGGAGGACGCTATAATCAACAACTTTCACAGATATCCACACTGATTCCTTCTATTAATGTTTTTCGCACGTAGATTCTTTTTCAGCCACTTCTGACACCAATGTTATATCCGGAGAAAGACACACAACACAATTAATAAAATGGTTGGGGCGGTTTATTAAATATCAGAGACAAGCCAAGAGACAGACGTGTATCGACCAAGATATCTCAGAATAATAATAATAGAGCATCGGACTTGACTTCACGATGATCGTCCTTTTGGTTCTGTTCCATGACATCCTTCAGACTGGATATAATTAAAAGGGTTCGAAGGGGGACACGTAACAATATAATCTCCTTTTTTCTATACCACTGAAATAATGTATCCCTGATTTCCACATTTTGTATAATAACACATCACTATTAAACAGGATTGCCCTTTTCACCAAATGCAAAGTCTTATCATTTTTCGCGTATTTTCTATCGTTTAATAAACCAGCGATGGCGATGCTTCTCAGCGATGGAGGATTATACATCATTCGGAAACTCTCTTCTATCTCGTCGTTGGATTCAGCCGGTTCTTTGTTGTAGCATACTTGGAAAATGGTATACATATCCATTCCATTCTCGTCTTGACCACATAATCTATCCCTTCGATTATTGATATGTATTTTACTCTCTTCTCTTGTACTTTTGTCTTTGCAGCAACATTCATCACCTGATTGGAAATCATCTACTTGACATTCTAGTTCTTTTTTCGCCACAATCATTCGTTTTTTCGGCGGTATGTACTTTTCATCTTCCGTGTATTTATCAACATATACACGTATGCGTTTCTGACGAAATCTAGGCTTTCGTTTTTCCTTGTAATTCTCACTTGGTGACCGATCTGCGAGATATTTATCGAACAGTTCGACGTCGTGATCTCTCCAAATTTTATTCATTTTTACTGTCCTAAATATATTTTCACGAATGACTGACAAAAAATAAATCCAAGTCACTCGTATTTTAAAAAATTTACAGCGGCGGGGCAATATGATAGGAGTGGGGGTAGCATGATAGAGGTGGGGTTAATATACATCATATGAAATCCATGGTAGTGGGGGGTCATGTGTGACGCCGCCCCCGCAGCTCTCCCTACGGTGGGGGGGTAGTGTGTTGTGCGCATAGGCCAGTTATGTGTATGGTGGGGGGAATTAAGCGCGCCCCACTCTCATATCTAACGCTATAAAAAGCGGCTGCTCGCGGTGTATTTCATCCAGTCGATTCGATTTCGCTCATCAGCTTTTTAACATGGACAATATCAACGAAAAAGAGTGCAGTGGTGTCGAACAGCAGGTGATGCTGCCGCAAGTTATACCTCCTAATAAGTCGAAGACGAAGCAAATTCGTGTTGGTTTACAAGTTACCTATCTCGGAAATTTGTTCCTGTGGTGTAGTTTATGGCCGTACGCCCGTACGTAGTCCATTGTGGACTATTTTGATCATGAGAAGCTTCACCCNTCTGTCTCGAAAATTTGTTCCTGTGGTGCAGTTTATGGCCGTACGCCCCTACGTAGTCCATTGCGGACTACTTTGATTCTGAGAAGTTTCACCCAAAAGCCGTCCACAATGTACCTGCTAAGCAATTTGGGGATGTCAAAGTGAGATTCCATCGCAGCTACAATAACCCCTGCATTGCTTTTGTACGTCCGGATGTAAGGCAACTCCTCATTATGATGAGCCCGAGCATTACAACATTAAAAAACAAAGCGGAATGGATCGATCAGTGGTTAAAATTTTTGGACTGATTGCCTCTCAAACAAAACAAGGAGTCTCTGGTCCGGGCGATCACAAGTGTTGCCATGCATTCTATGGAATACAGATCATCCCAGTAAGTCCAGAAACTGTTAATCGCATTTGGGAAACTTTGGACTTTATTGAAGCAATCCGAATGACTCCAAAGACTCCATCAATAATCGATTTTGTGCTCGATCATCAAGGGGATGCTGCCCAACTTAGACCATCAAATGAGATATCTCCAAGCCCTGAAGGTAAATATTTGAGATATATTCACATTAATTTGTTCGGAGTTTTGTTTTTATTAATTGAATTTGATTTTTTTCTTGTTCCAGGGTGCCAAGGGCCTCGAAAGAGCATTGAGGAAATTGAGGCCGAATTAGCAGAAATTGCTGCAGCTCTGGAAAATCGGGAGCGCGAAGAAGAAAATGAACTCATGCAAGAAGAAGAAGTACACCGCATTCAAGATATATCAACACAGCGTCAGCAGGAGCTTGACGAGATTGATGAGGAATTGGAGCAGATCGACAATCAGGACCGATTGGCCCGTCAGTCTCTCGATTTTGATCTGTTGTCCCCGAGTATGTTCTTTGACTGAAAATTTATTCATATTTTTGATAATTATGCATCATTCTGTAACATTTTTTGAAACATTGAATAAACGGTAAATACATTTCAGCATTAAAAAAAATGCGTTTCACCTTTCATTTAACGTAACCTTCAATATTCCCTCTCCTACGCCTTGCCGTTTTCCTTCCCCTGGAAGTCAGGGGAAGTTTCACTCTCTCCTTTCTCGTCTTTTTCCTGTTTCCTGCCCTTGAACGTCTTTTTCCTCCTCACTGTCCAGAGGGATTGAGGGGAATTTTCAATTTTTCCTTGTTTTTCACCCGTTTTCTTCCCTTGAACATCTTTTTCCTCCTCACTGTCCAAAGGGTTTCAGGGGGTAGATGGTGGGAGGACTTCTGCAGCTATATAAGCTGCGAGGTCTCTCGAACCATCATATACAACTTCACCTTCGGTCCTGAGGATTATTTTGTGTTTTTTTGTTTTTTCGTGTTTTTTTGTTTTTTATTTACAAAATGGTGGTGCGAGTGATCGCCCGGGAGGATGCCTGCAGGGTGGTTATCACCCGTATGGTAATTTTATTTATTTATATTTTCAGTGTTTTTTTCGTTTTTCCGTGTTTTAGTGTTTCGTGTTTTTTAGTCATTTTTTTTAGTGGTCGGTTTTCGTTTTTTTTTTCGAGTTTCGTCTCGCGTTTTCCGTGTCCGTGTTATTTTAGTGCTCGCTTTTCGTGAATTTTTTCGTGTTCGTTTTTTCGCGTTTTAAATGTTTCATTCAATTTTTGTTCATTTTTGTTCGGTTTTAGTCGTTTTCTGTTCGTTTTTGAACCCCCTCTTACGGAAAACGCATGTATTTTTTGTTCGGTTTTCGTTCGTTTTGTTTTCAGTTTTCGTCTGTATTTTTCGGTTTTGGTCAAAATTTTTTGCTCGCGTTCTCCGTCGCGAAAACTTCTTTCGTGTTAGATTTTTCTTTCATTGGAAAAACTTCTTGCTCGCGTTTTTTCATTCAAAAAAAAATTATCACTAGCATTTTTTTTTGTAATGAAAAAGAAATTTCATCATTTTTTAAAATTTTGTTTTCAGATGCAGGAGACCAGAAGGAAGAGGGCCTAAGATATCTTCGCCATCAGAGCCCTTCATGCCAGGGCGGAGCGCTGACTGGCGGATGCTGAGCACGAGGCTTACATGGTAAGTCTCTCTCTCTCTCTCTCTCACACACACACGCACACACACACACACACACGCCACGGATCCTTTCGGCGAGGAACGCCTTTACCCTCCGAGTTTTCGCAGGTTGGAAGGTCCTGCAACGTGGCGCGTCCCCACGTGGTGGATGGGGGAATGCTCGATATTCTGAACGGCAGCTCAGAATATAGGGTATCGACTAAATAAAATACGTCGGCGCGAACCAACACCTTCCGAGAAACCCAACTCTAAAAGCGGTGTGCAGGGTGGGCTCTCTATAACAGCCTTACAAAGTTGTACAGTGGCTCTGTTTAACAGCCAAACAAAAAATGTTGAGTAGTGATGATAACACAAAAATATCCCAGGTGGTAACCCCTCTTCGAGAGGTAAATCCTACCATTGGTTCCGATCGGGTGCAAGCCCCGGTGGCCAATGCCGGCTCCTTGGATTCTGGGAAGAGCCAACCATCACACTTCTCAAAGGCGGACCACTTGGCCTCAGATACTACAAGTGGAGCAAGTACATTAAATGAAGTACAGGAGAGGAGGAAAAGAAACATTATGAGCAGTACAACCGAAGGAGCAAAGATTACGGTGCAGGGATTCGGAAGCCCAGTGCCGGCGTTACCCGTGGGTGTGAAAGCAGGCCCCATGACGTCGTTAGCCAGCAACTGCAATGAGAATCGAAAGGTGGATCACGTGGCCTCAAATGCTACAAGTGTAGAAGGAGAGAAGAAAGAGAAGGAGCATGGAGGCGTAGCTCATGAAATTGGGCAGAGCAACGAAGCCCAACTGAAGAAGCAGATGTGGGACAGACATGAGCAACTTATTGCTAACCTGCTGACCTACATGAAGGAGAAGAGGAGCATCAACTCTCAGGCCCGAGAGTTAGTGAACTCCATCAGCATCTCTGCCAAAAGACTCAGGCAGCTAGGCGGACAAGGTGGACAGACGAAGTTGTTCCCGCTGCCGCCAGCATCCTTACTTCTAGAGCGAACGCGAACGCTTTCTGAAGGCACTGGGACGACCATAGACTCCGAGGTCGAAGATGGGAGCTCAGTTGTCTCTGATAGCAGCAAGGTGTCTAGGACCAAGAGGAAGTCGCGAGAGTCACCCCCGACGGACACCAGGGACTCCAAGAAGAAGAAGGGTGAGCAGAAGGTCGCTCACACCCACAACAAGGAGGTGGATCCACCCGCAAATTCCTCGGACTGGGAGCGGATCAGGAGGAAAAGAGAGAGGCAGAAACCGGAATTGCCGAAAGAGCCAAAAAAGAAGGACAGGAAGACGAAACAGGGGAGGCCAGCAGTGAGGCCAAACGCGCTGATTGTTCGCCCAAAGGACAAGCAGCAGTATGCCGAGGTGCTCAAACGAGTGAAGCAGAAGATACCTTCCGATCAGGCCCGTGATTGCGTTGACAAGATCCGCAAAACGACCACAGGAGATATGCTGATCATCCTCACGAAGGACACAGAGGACAAAGCTGAGGGCTTACACAAGGCGATAGCCGCGCTCCTCGGAGATGAGGCTGATGTCCTTAGTAAAGGGCCACAAGAGAATCTTGAGATCAAGGATCTCGATGAACTGACGACGAAAGAGGATGTTCTCGAGGCCTTGAAACACGCAGCTGGCGGAGATTGTCAAATCCCCCCAAACGCCGTCAGGTCGCTGCGCAAAGCTTACGGAGGTACCCAGACTGCATCGGTGACGGTGGGTGCAGCAATCGCGAAGAAAGTCTTAGGCGACCGTGGTAAGATTCGCATAGGATGGGTCAACTGTCGGGTTCGGAGAGTGGAGAGATTAGTCAAGTGCTTCAAGTGCTAGCACTATGGACATCTCGCCATCAAGTGCAAGAGTGCAGTGGACCGAGCACAGCTTTGTACAAAGTGTGGAGAAGCTGGACACAAAATTGCTGATTGCCAGAAGGAAGCCCGGTGTACCCTGTGTACTGAAAAAGGCCAAACGAAGGATTGTGCCCATATTGCTGGTAGTAGCAGATGCCCTGTCTTCAGGGAGGCACTCCAGAAGCTGAACAGTAAACGGTAATGCGGGTACTACAGCTCAACCTCAACCACTGCGAGGCCGCACACGATCTGCTTATGCAGACAGTGCGGGAGCTGAAGATTGATCTGGCCATTATTTCGGAGCCATACAGACACCTGAGTACTCAACCCTGGGAGACGGATAAGAGTCGCAAGGCTGCCGTCATCTGGTCTTGTGGCACTTTACCGTTTCAAAGTGTTGCGAATGCCGAGGAGGCTGGCTTTGTGGTAGCTAAGCTGGAAGGAATTCATTTCTACAGCTGTTATGCTCCACCAAGCCTCACGTTCGACGAGTTCACGGATTTCCTGTACAGACTGACTGAGGACGCGAAGCAGCACTTCCCATTGGCAATCGCTGGGGACTTCAATGCCTGGGCAGTTGACTGGGGCAGCCAGGAGACCAAAGCAAGGGGTCAAGCTCTATTGGAGGCCATGTCATCACTGGACCTTGTCCTGCTAAATAATGGTGACAAACCTACGTTTGTGAGAAATGAGAAGAGCTCAATCGTAGACCTCACCTTTGTGAGCAGTAATCTCGCAAGAGGGAACTACTCCTGGGAGGTGTTGGACATCTATACCGCCGGTGACCACTGTGCGATACTATGGGAAGTATCCACGGGTCAGAATATTAGAGGAGTCCGCAGGAAAACCAATACAATTGGTTGGAAAGTGAGCACTTTTGATCCTGACACTTTCACGGTGGCACTGGACGATCATCCAATCAGTGGAGGAAATGCTGGAAAAAAGGCCGAAGAGATGATGAGGAGAGTTACGGAAGCATGCGATGCTAGTATGCCCCGAAAACGTAGCATAAACNATCCACGGGTCAGAATATTAGAGGAGTCCGCAGGAAAACCAATACAATTGGTTGGAAAGTGAGCACTTTTGATCCTGACACCTTCACGGTGGCACTGGACGATCATCCAATTAGTGGAGGAAATGCTGGAAAAAAGGCCGAAGAGATGATGAGGAGAGTTACGGAAGCATGCGATGCTAGTATGCCCCGAAAACGTAGCATAAACCAGCTCCCATCAGTACACTGGTGGAATGAACACATCGCTGCTCTACGTAAAGAGTGTCTTAGCACAAGGAGAGCATCACAGCGTGGCCGGAAGAAGGAAAACTATGCAGAACTGATGGCACAGTACAAGAACATGCGTCGGAGACTGAACAAAGCCATTAAAGTTAGCAAGGGAAAATGCTGGAAGGAACTGCTTGACGAAGTCGATTGTGACGTGTGGGGCCGGCCATACAAGGTGGTCATGACTCGACTGAAAAGCCAACCGATGCCATCGCTAACATGCCCCAGGCGGTTGGAAAAGATTGTGACTACTCTGTTTCCCCAGCAAATGAAACTCCACCATTCCACGGGGCAATACGAGATCGAGGAAATTCCGCCGATCACAGAAATTCAGCTGATGGAAGCATGCAATAGAGTGGGAAATTCGAAAGCTCCTGGTTTGGATGGAATCCCAAACATCGCTCTGAAGGCAGCTATCAAAACAGCGCCAGCGCTGTTCTTGGAGGTCTACAACACGTGCCTTGAGGAAGGTACTTTTCCTCTCAAGTGGAAGCAACAGAGACTAGTACTTCTCCCAAAAGGGAAGAAGCCACCGGACGAATCATCATCCTACCGTCCACTCTGTATGTTGGATACAGCCGGCAAAATCCTCGAACGTATCGTTCACCAGAGGATCGAAGCCGCAGTCGAACCGCGGCTTGCTGATAACCAATATGGCTTTCGGAAAGGTCGTTCTACTCTGAATGCTGTTGACCTAGTGGTCAACACAGCCAGGGACGCAATCGCAGGGACCAGATGGAAGGGCGGGTCTAAGAAGTACTGTGTAGTAGCGACACTGGACATCAAAAATGCCTTCAACTCCGCAAGGTGGGATTGCATTATACAAGCTCTTGTTGAGATGAACGTACCAGGATACCTGCGAAGGATGGTAGAGAGCTACTTCTCCGATAGGATCCTGAGATACGACACAGAGACCGGCCCAAAAGAGTACAGAGTCACTGGTGGAGTACCACAGGGCTCGGTCCTGGGCCCTCTGTTGTGGAACATCATGTACGATGGGCTGCTACAACTGCCATTGCCAAACGGAGTGAAGCTCGTGGCATATGCAGATGATGTGGCGGTAGTGATCGTCGCAAAACATCTCGAAGAGATAAACTTTGCTTTCGACACTACCTTTGAGAGGATCAGCCAGTGGATGGACACAGTTGGCCTCAAGCTCGCAGAACACAAAACTGAGGCAGTGCTCATTACTAGTAGGAAGAAAATGGAGACCATCACGTTGCAAGTTGGAGCCCATGAAATCACATCGCAGCCGTTCCTTCGGTACCTAGGAGTGATGATTGATGCCCGACTCAATTTTAAGCAGCAAGCAGAGCACGTTGGGGCCAAAGCGTCTGTAATCAGAGCGACCCTATCAAGGCTGATGCCCAACATAGGAGGCCCAAATCAGAGGAAAAGGACGCTACTGTCGTCAGTAGTGACGTCGGTGCTCACGTATGGAATCCCCATCTGGGCTGACGCACTTGAAACAGAGCAATTACAGAGGAAAGTCATGCCAGTATACCGGCTGAGTACCTTGAGAGCTGTTAGCGCCTACCGCACAGTGTCTGGAGATGCAGTGTGTGTTATCGCCGGAATGATGCCCATCGAATTACTAGCCAAAGAACGAAGAGCCCTTTACCGGCGGAAAGGATCAAGTGCACTGAGCTCCGAGGAACTCAGAACGGAGGAGCGACGAAACAGCATACGCCAATGGCAGATACTGTGGGATAACTCTACGAGAGGTAGATGGACACACCGTCTTATACCGCAGGTGGATGCTTGGCTGAACCGTGAACATGGCGAAGTTAATTATTACCTGATGCAGATGTTGACTGGACACGGGTGTTTCCGAAAATATCTTCATAAGTTTAAACATGAGAATTCTTCGGAGTGTCCGTCCTGCCCCGGAGTTGATGAAGATGCGGAGCACGTGTTTTTTACGTGTCCTCGTTTCAACACGTCACGCAGTACTTGGGAGACTGCTCTCGATCAGAATATCCAACCAGAGTCCTTGATTGAAGCTATGCTATCATCAAAGGGAGCCTGGGACGCAACGAGCAACTTGGCGGCTGAAGTCATGAAGGAGCTCAGAATTCAGGAACGCGAGCGTAAAGCTACAAAATAGACGGAAAATCTATTGGAACCTCCTATCCACACCCAACATCTCAGTAGGGTAGGGGGACGTACATTAGAGGCATTATGAGGAAGAGCAAAAGCTGAGACCTCCCTCGCGAAGTAATACCTAACGGTGGTGCCGCGAGGGGAATAGGAACTGACGAGCAGAGGCAGAAAGAGGAAAACAGGGTTTTTACTGAGTAAAAATCTCAGATCTGGATGTTAACATCTCTTTACCAGAATCTTTTGAAGATTTTCCTAAACCTCTTAAAAAAAAAAAAACACACACACACACACACACGCACGCACCACGGATCCTTTCGGCAAGGAACGCCTTTACCCTCCGAGAGTTTTCGCAGGTTGGAAGGTCCTGCAACGTGGCGCGTCTCCAGGTGGTGGATGGGGGAATGCTCGATATTCTGAACTGCCGTTCAGAATATAGGGTATCGATTAAATAAAATACGTCGGCGCGAACCAGCACCTTCCGAGAAACCCAACTCTAAAAGCGGTGTGCAAGGTGGGCTCCCTATAACAGCCTTACAAAGTTGTGCAGTGGCTCTGTTTAACAAACAAACGGAAAATGTTGAGTAGTGATGAGAACACGAAAATATCCCAGGTGGTAACCCCTCTTCAAGAGGTAAATCCTACCATTGGTTCCGATCGGGTGCAAGCCCCGGTGGCCAATGCCGGCTCCTTGGATTCTGGGAAGAGCCAACCATCACACTTCTCAAAGGCGGACCACTTGGCCTCTGATGCTACAAGTGAAGCAGGGTCTCAGACCCAAGAGGTGACAAAGCTCATCTCATCGAACGATGGAAGGAGATAGACGGAGGCGTGGGATCGTCACGAAAAGCTCATCGGGGATCTGCTGTCGCAGATAACGGACAAGAGCAGACCATTAAACCATTAACGAAAATCTCCGCAGCCTTGCGCGGAGTATCAAGACCTCTGCGATGTATCTCAGATCGATGCACGAAGCTCTGCCAGAACGGGGGGTAGAGGTGGTAGTCCCGCTGGAGGTGCCACGATACCAGATGCATCAAAGAACAGGTGAGGATAAGAAGAAGAAGAGGGATCGGGACTCGCCGGGTACGTATGCCGACACCGTCAAGAGGCCGAAGCATGACAAGACTCCAAGTCCATCCAAGCGGGACCAAAAAACACCACCCAAGGATAAGGAGATGCCAGGAAAGGGACAATTTACGAAGGAGCCTGTCAAGGGCAATGGAACCAAGTCCAAGACCAGACAGAAGGGAACCAGCAAGGACGAGGCCAGTAAAGACCAGACCTGGCAGAAGTGGAAGCGTCGACGGAAAAAATGCGACCAGACTCCAGAGAAGGTTCGGAAAAATCCGAACCAGAAGAAGACTCAGAGGAGATCAGTGGTCAGGCCGAAAGCACTTATCATCCGCCCAAGGGAGAAGGATAACTATCCAGAAATCCTGAAGCGAGTGAAAAGAGACAGTGCTTGCGAGAAAGCCAGTGATTGCGTTGAGAGAATCAGACGTACGACAACAGGAGACATACTGATTATTCTGCGCAAGGAGAAAAGCGCTGAGAGCGCTCAGTTACGTTCAGCCGTCATTAATCTCCTGAGGTGAAGCTGAAGTACTGAGTAAGGAGCCGTAGGAAGATCTCGAGATCAAGGACCTCGATCTAGGCACGGAAAAGGAGGACGTTCTCGAAGCCCTACGTAGAGTAGTAGGTAAGGAACATCAAATAGGCTCTGAAGCCGTCAGATCCTTATGGAAGGCATATGGAGAAACCCAAACCGCCTCAGTGACACTTGCGGCAGCAGCTGTCAGGAAAATCTTGGGCGAGGATGATCACGGAAAGATGAAAATCAGCTGGGTGAACTGCCGTATCCGAAGAGTGCAGAATCCGGTCAAGTGCTTCAAGTGCTGGCACCATGGACACCTCGCTGCGAAATGCAAGAGCGATATTGATCGCTCGAAGCTCTGTACGAGGTGTGCAGGGGACGGTCACAAAGCCAAGGACTCCACGAAAGATCCGCGATGTGCCCTCTGCACTGAAGCAGACAGTAAGGAGAATTATGCCCATGTTACTGGCAGCAATAGTTGCCCAGCTTACACAGCGGCACTCCAAAAGCTCACCAGAAAAAGGCGCTAGAGTAAGGAAGACCCGCAGGGTGTTGCAGCTCAACCTCAACCATTGAGGGGACGGACATGACTTGCTTACGCAAACGGTGCGTGCGCTGAAGGCTGATTTGGTAATGATCTCGGAGCCGTATCGACATCTTGGCACTCAATCCTGGATTACTGACGCCAGTGGGAAGGCAGTAATCTGGGCTTGTGAGAATCAGCCGTTCCAAGACACCGTAAGCAGAAATGGTTTCGTGAAGGCGAAGATCGGTGGAATATATTTCTACAGCTGTTATGCCCCACCGAGTCTCAGCATTGATGAGTTGANGGCTGACTGTGGATGCCAAGCAACACTTTCCCGTGATGATAGCTGGAGACTTCAATGCCTGGGTAGTTGACTGGGGAAGTAAGCTAATGAACGCGAAGGGACAAGCTGTACTGGAAGCTATGTCCGCTCTGGACGTGATCTTCCTGAACAGAGGGGATGAACCAACCTTCATGCGGGGGGAGACGAGCTCAATTGTTGATCTTACCTTCGTGAGTGGTGCTCTCGCTAAGAGAAACTACTCATGGAGAGTGAGTGATATCTACACGGCGAGTGACCACCGAGCAATACTCTGGGAGATATGTTCTGACCAGAAAGTGGCATTAACAGCGAAGAAAATCAACAGCGTTGGCTGGCGAGTGAGCACATTCGATCCGGGCTCATTTTCGATGGCATTAGATGACCATCCCATTGCTGGTGCAAATGCGACTGCGAAAGCACATGACATTATGAGGAAGGTGATAAAAGCCTGCGACGCCACTATGACGAGGAAATGAACCACGAATCGACATCCACCGGTGTATTGGTGGAATGAGACCATCGCTGTGTTGCGGAAGGAGTGTAACGCAGCTAGAAGGTCATCTCAGCGTGGTAGGAAAAGTCTTAACTTCCAGGAGTTAGAGATGAAATACAAGAAGGCACGGCGGAAGCTCAGCAAAGCCATCAAGTACAGCAAGAGACAATGCTGGAGCGAGCTCCTTAGTGAGGTAGAGAACGACCCATGGGGGAGGCCCTACAAGGTGGTGATGATACGACTCAAAAGTCAATCAATGCCATCACCATCGTGCCCGGTGTACCTAAACAGAATTGTGGAGACGCTGTTTCCGAGTCAACCAGAATCTCGCCGCAATACTGAACAATGGGAAGGAGAAATTGTTCCGACGATCACCAGAGAAGAGTTGATGGAGGCCTGCAAAAGAGTGGGAAACTCCAAAGGTCCAGGGCTCCAGGGCTAGAATTCCAAACGTCGCATTGAAACTGGCCATCCACACGATACCAGAGCAGTTCCTAGATGTTTACAATGAGTGCCTCAGAGAAGGCAGCTTTCCTGCCGTCTAGAAGCAGCAGAGGTTGGTATTGCTTCCAAAGGGGAATAAACCACTGGAAGAACCTTCATCCTACCGTCCTCTCTGCATGCTCGATACTGCGGGTAAGATTCTCGAGCGTATCATTCACCAGAGCATAGAAGCTGCAGTGAAATTCGTGCTTGCCAGAAATCAGTATGGTTTCAGGAAAAGCCGATTCACACTCGATGCCATCAACCTTGTCGTCGAAACCGCGAGGGATGCGATTGCAGGGGAACGATAGCTCAATGGCACCAAGGAGTACTGTTTAGTAGTGACACTGGATATCAAGAATGCCTTCAATTCAGCCAGGTGGGACTGCATTATGGAAGCTCTTGACAAATTGGAAGTACCAGGATACTTGCAGAGAATGGTCAACTGCTATTTCAGCGGAAGGGTCCTCAAGTACGACACAGAGTCCGGCCCCAGGAAGTACAAGCTGACAGGAGGAGTACCCCAAGCGTCAGTACTGGGTCCTCTCTTGTGGAACATCATGTACGATGGGCTGCTAAAGTTGAACACGCCCTGGCGGACCAAGTTGGTGGCATTCGCGAATGACGTGGCGGTGGTCATTGTTAGGAAGCACCTGGAGGACATGAAGCGTGTTTTCAGCACAACGTTCGAGACGATCCGCTGCTGGATGGATTCTGTTGGATTGAACCTAGCAGAACAGAAGACAGAAGCCGTATTGATCACCAGCAGGAAGAAGATCGAGACGATCACGCTGAAAGTCGGGTCTTGTGAAATCACCTCCCAGCCATTCATTCGATACCTGGGGGTGATGATTGATGCACGACTGAACTTCAGCAGCAAGCGGAGCACGTGGAAACCAAGGCATCTGGTGTGAGATCCACCTTGTCACGCCTCATGCCTAATATTGGGGGACCCAAGCAAAGAAGATGAGCACTGTTGTCTTCACTGATTACTTCGGTGCTCACATATGCAATTACCATTTGGGGAGATGTACTACAACTGCAGGAAGCGCGACGCAAGATCGCACCAGTCCATCGACTTGGTGCTCTTCGAATTGCAAGTGCATATCGGACGGTTTCTCAAGACGCGGTATGTGTCATCGCAGGAATGTTGCCCATTGAGGTTTTGGCTGAGGAGCGAGGATCGTTGTATAAGCGGAATCGATCTTTCACATCGAAAATGATAAGCGCCGAAGAACTGGCGGTTGAGGAGAGGCGAAACAGCATGAACCGATGGCAGGAGAAGTGGACAAATTCGACCAAGGGAAGATGGACCTATCGTCTAATTCCACACGTAGCCGCGTGGGTAAGTCGAAATGATGGAGAGGTAAATTATTATCAGTGCCAAATGCTTTCAGGACACGGGTACTTCAGAGAATACCTTCATAAATTCAAGCATGAAGATTCTCCGGAATGTCCCACCTGCTCAGGAGTGGGAGAAGACGCAGAGCATGTATTTTTCGGCTGTCCTCGGTTCAGCGACATTCGGAATATCTGGGAGTCAGAACTCACGAGGACTATCTCACCGGAAAATTTGATGGAAGAAATGCTGTCATCGCAGGCAGCTTGGGACGCAACAAGCAACTTCGCGACAAAAGTCCTGAAAGAGCTCAGAAACGAGGAACGCAAGCGAAAAGCTGCAACATAGGTGTGAAATCTTTTTTGGGACCTCCTAATCACATATAACATCCTTGCAGGTTAGGGGGACGTACATAAGATGGTGAAGGCGGAAGAGCATACAGCTGAGACCTCCCTCGCGAAGTAATACTTAACGGTGGTGCCGCGAGGGATTCAAAGGTTAGTGAATTTGTCTGATGGGAGTTTAGTGGGTATTGACAGTCTCTATCCGAGCCCCACACTCACCTGACGGGGGAAAGCTCCTATTCCCTCCCTCAGGTGGTCTTGCGTAAATGCATTCTCCAACAGACAAAAAAAAATACGCACGCACACACACATACACACACACATTCCCAAACTACTGTCTTTCTTTTTTCCTCATTTTTCATCATCTTTTATTAATTGATGTCTTTTTTTTTTGTTTCAGAGAGGCGATCGGTGGGAGGGCGGACTTGGCCCACTCACCCCCAGAACTCAGTGGATCCGGGCTCTAAGGCGTGAGGCCAGGCGGCTGGAGGCCGAGAGCGAGCAAGCTCTCAGCGTGTATGGCGTGGAGGATTCGTGGGACCTGCACATCATCTTCGGGGACGCCCCTCTCCAACCCGACCCGACAGAGGAGAACTGGGACCTCGAGGAGTGGGAGTAAGACCCCGAAGAAGAAAATTAGAAAAAAAAAACGAAAAAAAAATGTAATTCTAGTTTTTTAAGAAAAAAAAATGTATTTTTAGTTTCAAGTTTTATTTTTAAGTTTTAGATTTGAAAAAATGTATTTTTTAGAATTAAGGTTTTGAATAAAAAAAAAATACATTGTATATTCCTCTTCTTCATTTGAACAATAAAATACCTTGGAAAATTTACTTCCTTGTAGCATAAAGATTTAAAAAAAAAAAACATTCGATTTTCGGGGTCATTACAATAACTTCCTCCCTTCGGGTCGGGAAGTTGAAAAGTTCACATTTTCTCTTTTATTTTGAAAAGAAAAATTTACATTTACAAAAAACTTACTTTTCAAAACTTACATCTAATTGTCATCTTAAAAAATATAAAATTCGCTTAAATCTAAAAAAAAACGAGATTGAAAACTTACATGTAGCTTATATCTACGAAAAAACTTCTACAAAAAATTACTCTAATCCATAATCTCATCCCTATACACTAGTTTAAAAAATCGAAAGTATCTTTCATTCGTTTTAGTTTTGCAATCGTCGGGTTCAAGCGCGCGTCGTTTTGTCTTAGATCCGTAGGGGAGGGTTGCAGCGCCATTATCAAGCCTTCGTTTCGGGCCCGTCGCGCGGATAATCTTGCTTTCCGGTTTCATGATGACGTCATGGTACATTGTCCTTCGTATGCCCTTGTAGTTGATCTAGTAAGGCTCTACCTTATCGACAACGAGGGCACGAATCGAGTCGTAATGAATCTGTTTACCCGTGTCGTAATTGAGCGTAACGCCTTTTATTTGACTAACTTCTGCGATGTTTCCATCCGGTTTTTTCACGCGATAAGTATAAAATTTTGGACCGCCAGCGACAAAAGACGTAATGAAACTCCCTTCTCCGTAGCCCTCTACTTCGTCGGTCAAGTCACCCAGAAAATCCCCCAGTGGTAACTCGTTAGTTCCATCGCTCACGTAAATAACCGAGTCTGTATCATAATATAAAACGCGTTCTTGCTGTTTTTCTAAATAAGAATATAATTTGAGACGTGCGTGAGCTGTCGTATAAGACGCAATAACAACATTGGCTTTGGTAGACAGTTCCGCAGCTTCGTTTAAATGTTTCCAGGACATGAAGAGAGTCTCGTTATCGACAGGGACAAGCCCTGTCACTTCGATTTCAGGATTGAACATTATGTTAGCAAACTCCTCATATGTCCGAATAATTGCCTTTTTCGTTAAATTTTCTCTTTCCCCAAATTTACCCCAGAGACAGTTTAAACAAAGTTTTGCTACTGCTCTCAATCCAGCATTTTTTAAAATTTTATCCTTGTCGAGTTTTATTCCCTCTCTCGCCTCATATTCGGCTATATATCTATCCTTGGATTCATCATCTATGCATTCTGCCGGCCAATCGGAAGCCTCTTGTTTGATTTTTAAAAAAGTGTTTATATACTCAGCAAATAAACCTCCTGTTCGTGTCATAGGATCATAACGTGTTGTTTTATTATCCTCCCAAATTTCAATAATTTCCAAAATTTTATACCCCACCTCTACGGCTTTACGGAGCTTTAAGGCGACCCAAGTCCCCAAAAACTCGCGGTCAGTGTGGTCATCATGAGGGCAATTGTCTTGCACTAAACCTTCGCAGCATGACCGACAGAGAAGAAACAGTAGCTTACCGTGTGCTTTGACAGGTAAAACTGGGTGAAATAATCGTCGCGGGGGTAAAATGCGGCATTTCACAAGTCCCTCTATCCGCGAAATATCATTATTAGGACATATGAGCTGACAATCGTTCCCTACATGTACAGTGGGGTGACCGATAGGAAAAATCCCCGTCTTTAAAACATATGGATATAACGAACAAACGTCGACATATCGAATTTTTTCATTCTCTTTAACATCATAGTGTGTTACGGTATTTCCCGTACGTCCACCGAAAAACGCGTCTCGAGGATCTAAAGCAACAAACATTTGTTGATCGATATTTTCAAGAAAATTTGACAGTTGAAGATCTGTCTTTTTTTTACGAATAAAATCGCATTCCCACATTTCAACCACTTCGTAACCCAAGTTTTGCAATTCCCTTGTAATTGCTCCTGTTTTCTCATATCGACTCTCTAATGTATCCTTATGGCTCAACTCTTTATCTCTATTAAACTTGAAACACCGTGGACAACCGTGCCAATAACAGCCGTGAAACTGATATGCATATTTTTTATTATTTTCAACATCTTCCCAATGACCATCTAGCCGATGCCCTGATTCCGTTCTGTGCTCGCGAGTCCACCCGGCGTGTATTATTCGATGATTCTCGCAATACTCGCGCCAGAGTAACCACTCAATCGCTACTTTTGATTGCGTTTTTCCTAAACGATAACCGCCCTGAGGTATAATACCTGTTTTTCTTTCAAGAATCTTGTTTGAAAAACGCGCATACACGTCGAAGCAATCGTTACACACTCTGTAAATGGGCAAACATTCCCAGCATTCATGATTAATTTACGAAACTCCACACACGCTTTCCTTAAAATTGTAACATCGAGTCTACAATAATGCAAAATTTCTTTACGGAAATCAAACTGGTAATTTTCGGCTACACGTTCATTGTACCAAGTTAAGAATTTTTCTCGATCCTGCACATTCATCGTATCCGCGCCATAATATTTTCTCTCAGGTATAGGCCCAACGTATTCTTGATTCTCTCGTTTATTGAAAAAATGTGGGAAATAGCCTTTTGCAATATCTCCTAAACCAAAGGCCTTCGGTAAACTGGCTAAAGCCATATGGAAATAATTTAAACTATCTATAAACTTTGTGACCTTTCAATATATAATTATTATTATTTCCTAAAAGGGGGATTTAGGGCAATTAAATAATGAGGACAAATGAGGGATCAAATTAACTGAATATCTATATTTCTATTAATTTACATGATAGATCGTCGTAAGACGCTTGAAATGCCTTTTACTTGGATCTAGGGTTATGGGTAAGGCCAGGCAACTTTTGTACACGTGCAAAGGGAGTGACTCTAATGCAGGAAAAAGGGGAGAAGCTAGTCGTGTCGAGGAAGTGCAACTAAATATAAGAAGAATGACTAAATGGGGAAGAAACAAAAGAGTGTAGGCTCACCGTTGGGGGGTATGAAGGGTAATATTGTGGGGTCAAGAGGGAAAATGAGGGGGGTAACTCGTACTCACGACTTCCAGTTAGGGTCTAATCTGGGTCCTTCAACGACTCCAGAGATTGAGCCTTCGTTCCTCCTTCTAGATTCCAGGGGCACAGTATTTAGAGCCGGGATGAGCTCGGGCACCAAGATCCTCTTTATCGCACAATCCAATGTACAGAACTTCGGGGGATTTGCACTGTTTCTTCAACTCTTGGGGCGCACGTGGCAGGGTCCAGGACAGCGGTCGCACGAGTGACACTCTGTCCTTTTCCTCCGCGATTCGTGGGGGTTAGTCAGGTGTCGAAGTCCGTCGGGTTTTAATTCGGGAGCAATCGGGGCCAATCAGCACGGGTNGATCCTCTTTATCGCACAATCCAATGTACAGAACTTCGGGGGATTTGCACTGTTTCTTCAACTCTTGGGGCGCACGTGGCAGGGTCCAGGACAGCGGTCGCACGAGTGACACTCTGTCCTTTTCCTCCGCGATTCGTGGGGGTTAGTCAGGTGTCGAAGTCCGTCGGGTTTTAATTCGGGAGCAATCGGGGCCAATCAGCACGGGTGAGTGGTGACGATGACCACAATCCAGGGATGTCTCGGAAGGGATTATTGCAGGTGTTGAATATTCGGGGGTCTAGTATGGGGAATTTCCGGGAGGCGATGGCTTCTCCAATTGATCGGGTGGGGCCGGAACTGATGTCTTTCTTCGGCTGATGTCTTCGTGATGTCCAGGGGCGGAGGTAGAGGGGCGATGAGGGGAAAAGTCTGAGAAAGGGGTATCCAACGGTGGCGGGATTTACCTTCTAGGGGGCAGTGTGTAGTGGGAAAAAATATGTAGAAAAATAATAAAAAATAAATGAATATGCCTCGTCACAACTTATTATCCCCAAAATCCATCAAAATTATATTTGTGCCGTTAATAATTGCTTTAATTTCGCTGTTTATCCGACGCATAACATCCCTCAGAATAAATTGTGAGTCATAACCTTTCGCGGTGTGAGCAATACAGACTACTTTTTTATACGCCTTACCCATTGACGTGATGTAATTAACAAACCCACGCACAGGATCCTCACCATCAAAAACATGTTCTCGAGGATTACACACACTGCATGGGCTTCCAAGATTCTCCTCAGTTTTCATAATGTCGTCATCGTTCATGCCAGCACAGAAGTCGCACACGGCGAGCCACGCAAAGGGTTGGTATGTGTATGTTGACGTCATCAGTTCCTTGTATCACCTCGTCTTGTCTCGTCTCAAAGTCATAGAAAACGAATGCCACGCGTTTCTTTTTTGATTTCTTCTTGATTTTCAATGTAGGCATGTAGCATAGATGGGAAACATCTTCGTTCTTTTGGCACACGGAGCAATAATACTTATGGCACACGTGTTTTTGACCTTTCCGATAGTCAATTTTCACATTGCATTTTTTACATAATTTTATGTGAGCACATTCAGTAGGATTGGTTCCACTAAAAGATCCAGCTTTTTTATGTTGTTCAAAGCACTCCCGGCCATGGAATTCTCGATTACACTCATCGCACACAATTTTATTGACGAGTGTAGGATCGCATGGAGGATTCTTCAGACATCTGTCACAAGTTTTATCACACACATGTCCTCGTGCACTGTAAGGCTTATTACAATGTCCACAATAATATACAGCGCCAAAAAATGAAGGTAAATTTTGGATTGGCTGGTAGTGTCTCTCTTCGGAATAATACACAATGTGTAGGGTATATTGGGCAGGTATATTTCTGCTAGTCACGTCAGGCGTCCCATCGTAAAGTACAGGGTGATCATTTCCATTTCTCTTGAGAGAATAGACCTTGATGATACATCCTTCCTACGCCAAGTATCGTTGATATTGTGCAATTTCCTCCAAGCCGCAACCATTCTCAGGAACAATGACTCTAGCCGCACGGGTCAGCCGCTGGGCTTCCTTACGTTGCATTTTACCCTTGGATAGTCGAATGGATTGCCACATCTCGTGTATTTCGCCCTTGTCAGCTCTGGCCTTAAATTTCTTTGCGTATACTTTGGTCACAACAAGTGATCGGGCTAAACACAAGCCATCTTCATTCGAAATTTGAAGAACACATTTTCTATTCAGTCCTCTTTTTATTCCCTTTTCAAAAAAGTCTCCTTGACCTGCAGGGGCTTCAGCCACATGGAGTTTTATCCAAAATGTGTCCGCACAGTCGAAACCATTGGCGCTCTGTGCAATAGAGCTCACAAGATTCCACAAATCTTGAAACTCGTATCCATTAATCGCACCTGGGCTTATCCATGCGTTGTCTCTTTGCATATTTGCAAAATTGAATGTGACGCACATTCGATTCATTCCGCGGCCACCGGCTTCTATGATATTATTGTAGACATCTCGAAAAGCTTCTTCCACCCACTCGGTCGGATTGCAACCTTCAGGCACAGGGTTAATTCTAAACTCCATCGCATGTGTATCGAGTTTGAAAGGAGGGAGCCTCTGGCGTAACCTTCGTATTGTTCTCAGAGCTGACGGTGGGCCCTCTTCATTTCGGCCAAATTGAGCATCTGAAATTGAATTTATTTTCAATGGTAAGAATATTTTTGGAAAAAAATATTCATTATTATTAACATATAATGTGATACTCACCATTGTGTTGATCTAGTAAATCTAGATTGAAGTCTTCAATGGCTTCGAGCGCCTCAGGATCATTGATCACATTTTTACCACCACCATATTGAATATCAAACAACTCGGGATTAAAACTCTTGAACATCAAAATTATCTTCAATTTCAAAATCACTCAATAAATCAAGGTTAAAATTATCGATCCAATCGAAATCGCACTCCAGAGGTGGCTTATTTTCTCTAGAAGCACCACTAGGCCGTGGTAAATCGTTTGAGTCCGTCATTCCGAACAACTTTTAGGAAACTGTGTCTAAGTGAGAAAAAAATCAGCCTATATTTGAAAAAGTCAGTGTCCTACTATTGGCCATAGGGGGACAAGTGTATATCTCCAGTATTGCACCTGTACACGCCTACGCACATTGTCCTTGACCAATGAGATAATAGCCTCCCTTAGCAGGTCAAACGCTTGGGCTTTAAGACACCCCCCTGCCGTTTTGAAATGCATACTACTTTTTGAATATCTTATAC
>NW_021680526.1:35848-44797 GCF_001412515.2 Diachasma alloeum | reverse complement strand
GTCGAATGGATTGCCACATCTCGTGTATTTCGCCCTTGTCAGCTCTGGCCTTAAATTTCTTTGCGTATACTTTGGTCACAACAAGTGATCGGGCTAAACACAAGCCATCTTCATTCGAAATTTGAAGAACACATTTTCTATTCAGTCCTCTTTTTATTCCCTTTTCAAAAAAGTCTCCTTGACCTGCAGGGGCTTCAGCCACATGGAGTTTTATCCAAAATGTGTCCGCACAGTCGAAACCATTGGCGCTCTGTGCAATAGAGCTCACAAGATTCCACAAATCTTGAAACTCGTATCCATTAATCGCACGTGGGCTTATCCATGCGTTGTCTCTTTGCATATTTGCAAAATTGAATGTGACGCACATTCGATTCATTCCGCGGCCACCGGCTTCTATGATATTATTGTAGACATCTCGAAAAGCTTCTTCCACCCACTCGGTCGGATTGCGACCTTCAGGCACAGGGTTAATTCTAAACTCCATCACATGTGTGTCGAGTTTGAAACGAGGGAGCCTCTGGCGTGACCTTCGTATTGTTCTCAGAGCTGACGGTGGGTCCTCTTCATTTCGGCCAAATTGAGCATCTGAAATTGAATTTATTTTCAATGGTAAGAATATTTTTAGAAAAAAATATTCATTATTATTAACATATAATGTGATACTCACCATTGTGTTGATCTAGTAAATCTAGATTGAAGTCTTCAATGGCTTTGAGCGCCTCAGGATCATTGATCACTTTTTTACCACCACCATATTGAACATCAAAAAACTCGGGGCTAAAACTCTCGAATAAATCCACTTCAAAATTATCTTCAATTTCAAAATCACTCAATAAATCAAGGTTAAAATTATCGATCCAATCGAAATCGCACTCCAGAGGTGGCTTATTTTCTCTAGAAGCACCACTAGGCCGTGGTAAATCGTTTGAGTCCGTCATTCCGAACAACTTTTAGGAAACTGTGTCTAAGTGAGAAAAAAATCAGCCTATATTTGAAAAAGTCAGTGTCCTACTATTGGCCATAGGGGGACAAGTGTATATCTCCAGTATTGCACCTGTACACGCCTACGCACATTGTCCTTGACCAATGAGATAATAGCCTCCCTTAGCAGGTCAAACGCTTGGGCTTTAAGACACCCCCCTGCCGTTTTGAAATGCATACTACTTTTTGAATATCTTATACAAGTGTATAAAATGACGAGTTTTTTACATTCCTTAATCAGACGGCAACATGGATACAAGGTGGAAACATCCCTTCACTGCCATGATTTGTGGACCCACAGGTTGTGGGAGAACATTTTTTGTTAAAATATTTTTGAAAGTAATTAAAGAAATGTGTGATACACCGATTGAAAAAGTGCTTTGCTATGCTGAATGGCAGAATGGATATTCGGATTATGACAAAAATTTTGTCGAATTTCGAGAGGGTTTATCAAGACCCGGAGATTTTGATGATAATAAACCAAAATTGGTTGTTGTGGACGACTTGATGCGTGAATCATCGAATGGTGCAATAGTCGACTGATTCAAAAAAGGCAGTCATTACAAAAATCTCAGTGTTATGTTTATATCTCAAAATTTATTCCACCAAGGAAAAGGACAGCGAGATATTTCATTGAATACAAATTATATTGTCATATTTAAAAATCCTCGAGGTCGTGCACAAATAGCACATTTGGCTCGTCAGGCCTATTTTGACGCCACATCGGAGGTTCATGGATATTTGTTGCTTGATTTAAAACAGTCGACTCCTGAAAACTGTAGATTTCGTACCAATGTATTCCCTAGCGACCCCTATCACTATGTTTATATTCCACGAAAGGATTACAATATAAAAGGAGGAGGCTCATTGCGCAGTGTACCCGTCGTTCGTGTGTAATGGCAAAGACAAGTCGCTCTGGAAGCAGCTGTGTTCGCAAGTCGCTCGGAGAAAAGAATACTGCCTTATTACATGCACTCATTCATACTCCTCCTAGGTTACGACGAGCAATAATAAAACACGCTAATAAGGATTTGATTCGCTGCATTTGTGAGTGTGCTCTGAATTTGCTGCACGGAAANGCAGTGTACCCGTCGTTCGTGTGTAATGGCAAAGACAAGTCGCTCTGGAAGCAGCTGTGTTCGCAAGTCGCTCGGAGAAAAGAATACTGCCTTATTACATGCACTCATTCATACTCCTCCTAGGTTACGACGAGCAATAATAAAACACGCTAATAAGGATTTGATTCGCTGCATTTGTGAGTGTGCTCTGAATTTGCTGCACGGAAATATTCTCTTGAAAACTTGCGAAAAGTCAAAATTGTGCAAACATAAAACACTTTTGAGGAAGTTGGCTCATAAAAATGAGAATTTATCCAGCAAAAAAAAAATCATCAATCAGAAAGGCGGTGCCTTTTTACTCATGTTATTGGGGCCGCTTATAAGTGCGCTCATCTCAGCAGTTGTATAGCGATGGAGCATGCACGAAAAATGATACTTGTGCCAGAAGATAGTGTGGAACGGCTAAAAAAAAATTCTACACATGATGCTCACCGTGTTTTAACTGAATTAGTTAAAGAAATTCAGCCGTCAGCTCAAACCCCTGGTACCGTTACAAGTCGATTGGATGCTCAATTGATGGAAATTTTAAATTCTAAAAAACCCAAGGACGATCATGAAAAATGGAAATTGTATAATGACGTTCTGAGAAGATATTTGTTTTATACACAGCAGAGTGAAGTACCTGTGCAAGAAACGGAGACCCCCGACGAGACGGGGTCTAGCGAACGATACGATCCAAATGCTATTGTGGCTACTATACCTGCAGTATACCAAAGAAACGCCTCAGGTATACTTGAATATATTGACGCCGTTGACATTAATAAAAGACTCAAGTGGGATGCAAAAGGACAAGTGACTTTGGATGGGACATAATTAACTGGCGTTAATATTGTGGATCTGATACAAGATGTGGTCAGAGCACGGAAAACATATTCAGCTAAAGGATGGGAACATTTTGCGATGTATCTTCAAAGTCTAAACACATCTCGGGAGTTTCTGGGCAATTCTAAATTTCATCGACCCCCACCTGCACTACCAGTTATTAAACGTCGAAAAGGACCTGAAATTTCGGAGGACGAGGACTTTATGGGGTATTCCATGTGAACTCACCCAGGTCAAAACCCTCACCATCGCCAATCATATTGCCGATTTTTCCTGTGGTTGTATATGGAAAAATATGACTTCTTAAATTTTTTCAGATTTTTTAAGGCATCCTGTGGACAGCCAAGTTTTTTTGCAAGTTTTATCTCAAAATGCCTGTAACTTCCGTAAAAATCAACCGATTTGAGTTTTTTTTTTATAAAATGTGCGTATTCGAACACACTTTCCATATAAAAATATGCCAATTTTTTTCAATTCGTTCTTCCATCGATTTCCTCAGAAAAACCTCAAAAAACTTCAAAAAACGAGTCGTTTTCAAAGTTGGACCCTTTTCATATTTTTCAAAAAATTTCAGTGAATATATTGGACCAAAACAAAATTTTTCACCAAAGGCCAAAGTGGGCTTCCCATTTCGTGGGCGTCATTTCCAATTAGAATATATGAAACCGGGATGAGAAATTTCAAAAATTTCAAAATTCTTTTCGCATTTGAACGCAGAAGCATTATTTGAATTGACCGCCTGAAGAATCACTGCATTATATTCGAATCAGGAACAATTTGATGATTTTTTGAAAATTCGTTAACAATAAATCTTTCCGAATGGTGTGTTCTAATAGAGATCCCACTTTGGCCTTTGGTGAAAAATTTTATTTTAGTCCAATATATTCACTGAAATTTTTTGAAAAATGTAAAAAGGGTCCAACTTTGAAAAGGACTGGTTTTTCGAAGTTTTTTGAGTTTTTTCTGAGGAAATCGATGGAAGAACGAACTGAAAAAAATTGGCATATTTTTATATGGAAAGTGTTTTTGAAGACGCACATTTTGTAAAAAAAAACTCAAATCGGTTAATTTTTACGGAAGTTACAGGCATTTTGAGATAAAACTTGCATAAAAACTTGGCTGTCCACAGGATGCCTTAAAAAATCTGAAAAAATTTGAGAAGTCATATTTTTCCATATACAACCACAGGAAAAATCGGCAATGGTTGGATTGGCGATGGTCAGGGTCAGCGATGGTCAGCAAATTGGCGATGGTCAGGGTTTTGACCTGGGTTAGTTCACATGGAATACCCCTTATAGATGAGCGTCATACAGGGAAAGGTGATACACCCCGTACCTCTCTTGTACATCGTACGCGTAAAAACTTGAATAAAACACACATAAACCCTCCTTACAAAGTAGAGGACTCAGGACTATCATCATGGCTTCCGTTTTAAACGAAGAAAAACGATCGAGGGCATATTTGAGCCCTCCAGAGCCGGAGGCATATACGGGGGCTCGAAATATTTTGTCAAAGCACAAAAAAGAAATACCTGAAAATGAAATAAAAAACTGGCTTAATGCTCAGAATACTTATACACTCCACAGACCCATCAGACGTAAATTTCCACGGTTACATTATACAGTGACAAACATTGATGATGTATGGGAGGCTGATTTAGTTGAGTTGAGATCACTAAAGACATACAATGATATTTCATGGTATTTCATATTTACATGTGATCATTGACGTTTTAAGCAAGTTTGCCTGGGTTGAACCATTGAAGGACAAGTCGGCACCGCAGGTACTCGAGGGCTTTAAACGTGTAATGAGAAGGAGCGGTGGTCGTGTGCCTGTTTGTATACAAACTGACAAGGGAAAAGAATTTATGGCTAGCAGCGTCCAAAAATTTTTCTCTGATAAAAAAATTCAATTTCGTGTTGCGCGGAATCCTGACATAAAAGCCGCAATCGTGGAACGTTTCAATCGGACACTGAAGGAGCGCATGTTGCGTTACTTTACACATAGTCGAACATATAAATATATGGATGTGTTGCAACATATTGTCGACTCTTATAACAACTCGAGATATTCATCAATAAAAATGGCACCTGCGACTGTTAATATCGATAATGCTCCATATTACGCACCCTCATTTTGAACAGGGCCTCAAATTTTTAAACTCTCAGACCTTCCACTGATAGTCCGTGGAATGAATTGAACGTGATTTTTTTCCCAAATTTCTAAACCGTTTTTTGAGCTGGCACAGAGCTTTGAAAGTTCTTATGGGAATTTACACATGGAGTAGAATCGTCATCTTATAATTATTATTATTTCATTCAATTATCGACATGATCATCGTGATTGAACATGAGACTCTTCCCAGAGAGCCAAAGAATAGAAATGATTTTTTTTTCAATTCTTTCACGCGTTTATTATTGAATAAAAAAGTACGATTTTGGCTGAAAACAGGGATATTCGAGGACGTTTTAAGGTCATTTAAGAAAGTCATTTCAATTAGAGTTCTTGATATAAGATTCTTCAACTATTCTACCAAATTTAAAAAAAAACTAGGATTCTTTATTTCTATTTTAAATCAATGAAAAATGCTAAAGAAAATTCTTGAAATTGTCAGTACCGTCAGGTGCACGGATTATCCGGCGTCGTTATGAAGGGCCATATAATGAAATAGATAGGGTTGGTCGAGGGTCGATCCTTTCCTCGGATGAAAAGTAGTCTTTTATTGCGCCCAATAAATAACTCCGTACCTTTTTACTCTACAAATTTTTTCGCCACAATTTTCTGAATTGTGATGAAGTATCAATATTTTTAGCTTCCTTTTTATATGCGGATTCCAACAAAGCTCGATTGATGACGATATGACAATTTGAAGTGAAGTTGAGCCAGTGCACTGACATAAATTATTTCTCCCCGCAAATGAGTTCCCAAGGAACAAATGGTTGATATATGCTGATTCGAGGGTGTAGAGCACGAATATATGGCTATTTTTTCTACGCAATTTATGATTATTATTATTAAAAATCCAATTTTTGAAATTGTTATTACATTGCAACTTGGAAAGCTTTTGGAAAAATCGATAAACAAAAGGTATTTCTTTCAGGAAAATCCATTTTGTTTTTCAATTTATGAATCCTTTTTTATATTAATCATAGATTATTGGAGGGGGGGTTGAGTATGAGGAGGCAATTTACAGTTTCGATCAACATTTTTAACCGTAATTATCCCTTCAAGACTTGTGATTAGGAGAATATGTTGAATAGTCAAATGTGTGCGTAATTGAATAACGAGTTCTTTTCAGATCGATTGTGATACGTGGGGAATGAGTCATATGTGAGATTAATAATGAAAGTCCAATGTTATATTTATGAATTTAATCGCATTTCTACAATGTTCAATACA
Organism: Diachasma alloeum; assembly: GCF_001412515.2. Taxonomy (NCBI): domain Eukaryota; kingdom Metazoa; phylum Arthropoda; class Insecta; order Hymenoptera; family Braconidae; genus Diachasma; species Diachasma alloeum. Next base: position 38,477 of record NW_021680526.1, on the reverse strand, counting down.
ATATTTTCCACGATAGTTCAGAGATTATTTTTTAAGAAAAAGTAAAGCTCAGTCAGAAAAAAGGACTATCTAGAAATGATCTGTCACATCCTTTTGAAACTCAGGTCAATACTCCTGGGAACTTCATCATAGTAACGAAAATAATTAATACTTAGTCTACATTGATTGAAGAATCTGTTGGAATATTATTCAAATAATTTTCTAATGACAACTTCATACTCTCTTTGGTACAATTCGGTGTTAATTCCCGTAATTTCTTCACAATTTGCATCAATTGCTGTTTGCTGTTCTCATCTTTCGTAAGTAAATTATTATATTCACTTACTAGAGCCACACTCCTTTCAGCAATATCATTCGTCACATGCAAATGTCGGATGACTTCCGAGGCTTGTGCGAAATCGTCTCGGTTCTCCCATGTTGATGGATCACTATCGAGGAAACTTGGATCAATTTTGAGGATTTCGAAAAATTTCATTGTGTTTTGAGTCACGAATGAGTCTAAAGACAATTTTTCAATCGATTTATAATCTTGAACTTCTATTTTCCCCCTTTTTCTACAACCAGTGAGAGGAGATCGTGATTTGATTGCCTGACACATCTTCCGTTTACAATCACTGCTCACGTGTTTATCAAAAAACGCAAGAGCAATTAATTCCTCTGATAAATGCCATAAATGGTTTTTGAATTTCTCTAAGACTGCAGTACAAACTTCGGAAGGGAGACCGCCAGTAGAACATGCATTTGCTCGTAAATCTTTTATTAGCATCAAATCGTTGTTGGGGGCGCTGACTCCATTTGGAGCCGTAAACCAAGCTTTCTGATACAGGCGGATGATGAAAATACATACATATGCTAAAGCTGACCTTTCCTCCGGCTCCAAATCGAATTGTTCCCTGAAGAGAAAAATTTTTAGCGAATAAATCGCTTTAGCCATCCACCTAGCATGGTGGATGGGTCCAAGGGCTCGGAAGCGGTTCCCTTTCGCTAAATTGCCTCCAAGGAACAATATCACCAATTCCAAGAATTCCCTGTAGTCATTACGGATATTTTTTCTCTGTTATTTGAACAAAGAAAACCAAATTCAATTCTTGATGCTTTATGAGTAAATAATTCAAATATAAAGATAAAGATAGCTTCAACTTACCTCTCATTGTTCGTGGGCAAAAGCGATGTCCTCTACCATATTATGACGCAGTGCTTTCTCCACTACTTTGTCATCAACTCCGGGTAAAAATTCTCCTTTTTTTATGCCGTTCCAGGAACCTTGAAATTTTTTGAATATGGAAACATCAGGTCCAGATGTGCTCCCCATCAATGACTCGAATGCCGTTTTCAGAAGTATTTCGAAGATATGATGACGGCACGCTAAATGCAACAAATCTCTCCCAATTAATTTTTCAAGCAAAACACAGGTGCCACTTACGGCACCTGTGTTACTCGCAGTCGTATCAAAGACCATGGCGCATATTTCATCAACAATGCCCCATTCCTTCAAATAATCGTGAATAGCTTTTGCTTGTAATAGCCCAGTTCCCCTCTCAAGTCGAGCAATACCGAGCAATTGATTCCAGCCCTGCCCTGTCACAAGAACTGGCAGTCGATCAACTTTTTGGAATTTATCTTCTTGCATTGACAGTTGTTTGCCGTCCCAATAAACCGTCAGGAAATGTGAGGATCTATTTTTAAATTTTTCTCTAATTTTGCAATCGAGTAATTCGCGTTTTTTATTGCGGTTTCGACGAAGCGTTTCGGGACTCAAATGAACATCTTCGAGCGTTACCCCAACTGCCATCAAGGTGGCTGCTAGTACTCGGGCAGCCATGCGATCACTGAACTTCGTTTTCGGACAATTTTGAGATAAACATTTTTTCCGTGGAATCCAATTCTCTCCTAACATTGCATTTCTTCATCCCTCATCGCACGCAATGACTTCGCATTTTGACTAGAAAATTCTCAAAATTGTATCATTTTTCTTTCCAATGAAGATCTTTCTGAAATCCACGATAGCACCTTCCTCTTTGCGTTTACGCGACAAAATAAATAATGACTCAAAGACAATAATCTATTGATTAAAATGTAATACCTTGTGTTTTAGCCTCGCTTGCTTCTTCTTCCTCTCCACTTCCCTCCTCAGAAATAATCGATGTTCCGGTGCCAATTGTTTCTTTTAATTCAACTTTGCGTCCCTTTTCTCGATGTAGCTCCAATAAATCTCTGGCTTCTTTATTCTTCAAAGCCTTGACCTTGCTTTGATGAGCGATATCGAATAAATTATTCAACATACATTGAAAATCTCTTTCCTTCGATCGAACGGTATCCGTTGTTCCTCTTCGGGAGCCGTACTTGAGAATGGTCATATATTTTTTTTATTAATCTTTCCACTTTATTAATCGCATGATACTCTTCAATGATTGGAATTCCTGCAGACTTCCAAAACACGGTACACTTCCGCACAACACATGTTGCAGCTTTGCGAGCGGCGAATTTCGGGGAGAAAAGTTTCGTGTAGACAAGATAACATTTGAAAATCTGCCTATTTGAAGGCAATTGATTCCCACAAATGCAATCGATTTCCGGCGTTACATTACCAACGAGAGAAATTTCGGTAGTCTGTCGGGTTTCTGGCATA
>NW_021680526.1:33945-34357 GCF_001412515.2 Diachasma alloeum | reverse complement strand
AGAATTAAATTCCCCATCCAGCAACCCCTGTTTCATCCCTTAATCTCTGGAATAAAAAAATAAAAACTGCGACGAAAGTCACGGCGCAATGAAAAACCTAATGGTCTCTCGGCGCAGTGACTCCCGATAACTTGCCCGCTACTTAAAGAATCGTCTCTCCTCGCCTAATTAACATTAAGGAATGAAACCGATGCTGTTCGATGGAGAATTAAATTCCCCATCCATCCGTTTCATCCCTTAACCTCTGTATAATTAGAATTAGAATTAGAATAAGAATATGCGCGGCTGGTCACTTAAAGCGCCCAGAGTCACCTAAATCATACGATCTTTTGTAACATCCGCCTTAGTTTCGGTCAGTCACACAGCCCTGTGTTTCTCACTAGGCGAATAAGGCTGGTGACAGCTGCTTGTT
>NW_021680526.1:33612-33871 GCF_001412515.2 Diachasma alloeum | reverse complement strand
CAGGAAAGCCTGGCCCCAGATTTTATAGCGACGGAGTGCTAATAGGGAGCATTCACATAAAATGTGGATAACGCCCTCTTTATCGCTTCCGCACAGTCTACAGTCTTCTTGTTCTGCAAGTTTCATTTTGAACAGATGAGGTCTGAGAGCTGTATGACCCGTGAGGAGCCCCATTGCTACCCTCAGATACCCTCTGTGCAGCTCCAGAAGCTTTCTGGTTCTATCTCTTAGTTGCCCCCTCATAAGCAGTTTCGCTTGT
>NW_021680526.1:29737-33445 GCF_001412515.2 Diachasma alloeum | reverse complement strand
CTTTCTGTACCCTCCTTGGGCAGCTTATCTGCCACTTCATTATCCAGAATCCCATGGTGGCCTGGTACCCAGGTTACGGTAACCTGGTTGTTTTTACCCAGTGTGTCCAATGCCTGCATGCATTCCCACACCACCTGTGACTCTGTAGTGGGTTTTTCCAGGGCGTGTATCGCCGCCTGGCTGTCACTGCAGATGAATATTTTCATCTTTTTTGTGTCTCTCGCGTTCAGATACTCTGCACACTTAAGTATGCCCAGCATCTCTGCTTGAAAGACGGTTGAATGATGGCCCAGCGGAAAACTCTCTCCGAAGCCATCTTTCAGACGGTAGATGCCTGCCCCAAAACTTTCATTGAAGCCAGAGCCGTCCGTAAACCAGTAGTCCTCTCTTGGTCCTGGTTTACGTTTCGAGTCTAGCCACTCCTGTCTGGGTGGTATACTCGTTCTGAAAGTTTTCCTGATCTGATACTTCCTAGGAATCCTATCCGTCTTACCTATGAAGGGTCGATCATTGATTAGGCTAAGCCTTGTATGGCCTTGGCCCGTCATCTTCCATTCTAGTTGGCACCTTAGTCTATATGCAGTTGTGGTAGCACAACTCACAACCCTAAGGTCGAGGGGTGGGATACTGAGTGCTATTTCTAGCGCCTCAGTAGGTGTCGATTTCATGGCTCCTGTTGCAGCCCTCAGGAAGGTTCCCTGTAGGCTTTTCAACAGGTTCCTTGTTTCCGTCTTACTCACCCTCGGCCACCAGACGACCGCAGCGTATAACAGTCTCGGAAGTAGAACTATTTGGTAGAGCCAGAGCATCATTTTAGGATTGAGTCCCCATGTCCTGCCCACAGCTCTCCTGCATGCCCACATAGAGGCAAACACTTTATTTCTCTGAGTACAGATATGTTCTTTCCAGCTGAGTTTATTATCCAGGAGGACACCCAGATATTTCACTCTGCTGGTGTAGTTTATCTCCGAGCCATTTAGCTTCAGAGGTTGGATCTTTTCCAGTTTATAATTTCTGGTGAAAACCAGGATTGTTGTTTTGGCTGGATTTACCGATAGGCCAGTTACCCTGCACCAGTCCTCAATGATATTGAAGGCTGTTGCCATCAGGTCCCTTAGCACCCTCAGAAATCCGCCTTTCACAACAACTGCCACATCATCGGCGAAACCGATGATGTGGAAGCCGGCCTCACTTAGTTGATTTAGAAGTCCATCTACAACCAGGTTCCATAGCAGGGGCGAGAGAACTCCCCCCTGCGGACAGCCCCTAGTCGGACGTCCCTCCACACATGCCCTCCCATGTCCTGCCGACAGTCTTCTGCTTTTCAGCATGTTTTGTGTCCAAGCAATGATAGTCTTGGACACCTGTCGTTCTTCCATGGCTTTTTCTATAGCCGGATTCGAAGTGCTATCAAAAGCCCCCTCAATATCCAGAAAGGCGCCTATGGCAAAACCCTTGACCGCCAGTTGTCCCTCAATCAGTCCCACCAGGTGATGTAAGGCGGTATCTGTTGATCTTCCCTCTCTGTATGCATATTGACAGGGGGAGAGGGGTCTGTCAGCCAAGGGCCCGGCCTTGATGTGTCTATCCACCAGCCTCTCCAGGGTCTTCAGGATGAAGGATGTAAGGATTATAGGACGGAAGTCTTTTGGTTTTATATAACCGGTTTTTCCAGGCTTGGGAATGAATACTATCCTAGTTTCATTCCACACACTAGGGACATGTTTCAGGGCTATACTAGCTCTGAGTATCTTGGTTAGGGATCCCGTGATAGTCTCTATCCCTTCCTGTAATAGGGCTCGGTAGATCGCGTCTGGTCCCGGTGCCGTGAAGGGTTTAAAGGTTTTGATGGCGCACTTGACCCCCCCCCGGGCTGCACTACTTTATTTGCCAATGCCCAATCATGTGTTTCATAGACATCCCTCTGATTTTGCATTGTTTCTTTGTCCCTCTCCTGGGCCTGTATGATGGCCGGTTGAGGGCAATCGAAGCCTCCTCCAGCTGCTTTTTGTTGTTAAATCTCAGGATGATATGCCTACGATTGTCAGATAGACTTTCTCGGTAATTTCCCCAGTTTGTTCGTCTTGGGTTTCTTACCCATTCCGTTTATTTTACTGTGTGGATGGACATTCTTATGGTTTGATGATCGGACGCTGAGAGGTCCTTTAGACCCTCCAGTCTCCAATCATGTCTGCCACTCTATCCGTCCCCAGAGTGATATCTATGACCTCCTCTCGTCTGCGATCTATGGAGGTAGGTTCTTACCCCCTATTAGGGATATTTAGACCAGCCCCCATTATGAATTCCTGGAGGCTTTCCCCCCTGCCGTTAATGCCGGTGCTCCCCCATGCTACATGGTGCGAGTTGGCATCACAACCTAGCAGGAGTTCAAGTCCCCTTTCCTTCACATGGTTGCATAGGTCCTTTACTTTTTTCGAAGGAGGTGGTTCAGCCGAGTCATAGGGCATGTAAACTGACCCTACAACCAAGCTCATTTCCTCGCCTTGTCCCAGGCCCAGATCTACTTGTGCCACAGCCAGGTCTCCCTCACTAGCCTGTGAACAGAAGAAAGAGCCTAGTCCTTTAATAACAATAAGAGATCTAATTTTTTCCTGAGTGTTTGCGTGATAGATTCTGCCACAACCACTGAGACCCTTAATGGCATTGTCCACTATCCATGGTTCTTGGATCAATACTATGACTATCTGCATCCCAGCTAATTGCCTGACTAGAGTAGCGGAGGCTGCTTTGCTGTGATGCAAATTTATCTGTACAATACAATGTGCACCTGGGTTACAGCCATAATGATGACCGCTTTCCTGGTACCTCTATGTACCCTTCTTCTGACTTTCACCACGGTCTTACGCAAGCAGCTTGACGAGGTTTGATGCAGCTTCGCTCTCTGGCGACGTCTTCTCTCGGCTCCACTCAGTCTGACACGATTCACATCGGTGCCAGACTGGTCAGCATAGTCAGACTTCGTGTGTTCGCCATCGCTGGCCCCACCCGATGTTTCTTTTTCAATACTGAGATTTTTTAGATTGGTTTCCATTTTTGGTCCCACGAGTATCGCGGTTAAGCGTTTTCACCTGGTGCATTGCCGCGATTGCCCAGGGCTTGGCTTGTCTCGGGTGGGTTACACCCAAGACTACTCTCAGAGGTCGCCCAGGTTTCTGAGAGGCACCGTTAGCGACACAGCTCCCCCTGTGCCACGCATCCTTAGGCACGAGATGGCCGAGGCCATGGCTTAATCCGCTCACACACATGGATTGGGTGGGTTCCTCTTAGCGACCGCGAGCGGCGGTAGTCCTTAAGACCCCCACCGCCCGCGACCAAGCCCCCTCACTAACGACAAAGTGAGAATCCCGTGGAGGGAGTAATCTCTGTAATCAACAAACAAAAACTGCGACGAAAGTTGCGGCGTTATGAAAAACCTAATGGATAACACGCCCGCGAATTAAAAATTTGGCTCTCCCCCCCTAATTGAGATTAAGGGATGAAAAAACGGCAGTTCGATAGAGAATTAAATTCCCCATCAATTAACCCTCTTTCAGCACTTAATCTCTGTAAAAAATGGAAGAAACTGTCATGAAAATCACAGGGCAGTAAGAAAAATAATTGTTTTGCGGCGCACAGTGACTTTTCACCATTAGCCGGTGAATTAAAAATTCACCTCTCCCCTCCTAATTGAGATTAAGAGATGAAAAA
>NW_021680526.1:29153-29341 GCF_001412515.2 Diachasma alloeum | reverse complement strand
AATTAAAAATTCACCTCTCCCCTCCTAATTGAGATTAAGGGATGAAAAAGGGAAATTCCCCATCAATTAACCCTCTTTCATGCCTTAATCTCAGTAACAAAAAAATAAAAACTGCCATGAAACTCAGGGGCCAGTAAGAAAAATAATTTTTTCGCGGCGCACACTAATTCTCCATCGAATTGCCGTTT
>NW_021680526.1:28031-29139 GCF_001412515.2 Diachasma alloeum | reverse complement strand
GAGGGGAGAAGTGAATTTTTAATTCGCGGGCGAATGGTGAACAGTCAGTGTGCGCCGCGAAAAAATTATTCTTCTTATTGGCCTCTGACTTTCATGGCAGTTTTTATTTTTTTGTTACATAGATTAAGTGTTGAAAGAAGGTTAATTAATGGAGAATTTAATTCTCCGTCGAAGTGCCCTTTTTTCATTCCTTAATTAAAAACGATTATTTTTCTTACTGCGCTGTGATTTTCATGACAATTTCTTCCATTTTTTACAGAGATTACGGGCTGAAAGACGGTTAATTGATGGGGAATTTAATTCTCCATCGAACAGCATTAGCTTCATTCCTTAATGTTAATTAGGAGGGGAGAGACGATTTTTTAATTAGCGGGCGAGTTATCCATCAACTTTTTCATAGCACCGTAAATTGCGTCGCAGTTTTGAATTTTCTATTACAGAGATTAAGGGATCAAACGGGGGTTGCTGGATGGGGAATTTAATTCTCCATCGAACAGCGTTGGTTTCATTCCTTAATGTTAATTAGGAGGGGAGAGACGATTTTTTAATTAGCGGGCGAGTTATCGGGAGTCGCTGCGCCGAGAAACCATTAGGTTTTTCATGTCGCCGCGAATTTCGTCGCAGTTTTTATTTTTTGATTACAGAGATTAAGGGATGAAACGGAGGTTGCTGTGTGGAGAATTTAATTNTAGAGATTAAGAGATGCAACAAAGGTTGATGGATGGGGAATGTAATTCTCCATCGAACAACATTGGTTTCATTCCTTAATATTAATTAGGAGGGGAGACACGATTTTTTAATTCGCGGCCGAGTTATCATAAAGCGCCGTAAATTTCGTCGTAGTTTTTATTTTTTTATTACAGAGACTAAGGGATGCAACAAAGGTTGATGGATGGGGAATTTGATTCTCCATCGAACAGCATTAATTTCATTCCTTAATATTAATCAGGAGGGGAGACACGATTTTTTAATTAGCGGGCGAGTTATCCATTGTGTTTTTCATAGTGCCGTAAACTGCGTCGCAGTTTTTATTTTTTTATTACAGAGATTAAGAAATGAAACGGGGGTTGATGGATGGAGAATTTAATTCTCCATCGAACAGCATTGG
>NW_021680526.1:16359-23985 GCF_001412515.2 Diachasma alloeum | reverse complement strand
AATTCTCCATCGAAAAGTCCTCGTCTCATCCCTTAATATTAATTAGCGGGCGAATGAATCAACGGAAAAACATAAAGTAAACATTGAGGACAAGGAGGACATAAACCCCCCTTCGAACCTACCCCTGTGACAGCGGGACTGCTATAGGGCTTCTAGCAGATGTTTTCCCTGCCCAGGATACTCCCACTCTACGTAATTCCCACTCATATGCTTGTCCCCCACTCCAAAAATCCGTGGATATTCTTCTTCTGGCCCTACTGCCGAGTTACCGGCACAGGCAGCTCGCCCAGCCGTTAGAATCGACCGTGGCGCCCCACCTCTGTTGGGGTCTCACTTATTCTGGCTGCGACTCCTGTCGACTTGACCGACCCCGTTGGGATATCGACACTGCCGCCATTTCCCGGCATTCCCCCTACGGGTCTTGTATTATCATTATATACACTCACATTAATTTCAATCAATTGATAGAAAACAATGTTATAAACAGTGCAAATATAAACTAATAATTCGTCTATCCACGTTTATTGTGTTTTCAGATATCATTTCCCCCTTTTTAGCCCCAGAAAAGGACAATCCTAATAGCCACGCAACAGCCACGCAAATACCGTGGCTGTAGCGTGGTTCCTGGATTCCCACGGTAGGAAAAAAATTTGAGCCGGGGGAATTCTATAAAAAATATCTCAATAGAATAAATTCTATAGAGAAATCGACTGCGATCGATTTTTTTCTATAGAATATTTTCTATTGAACATTTCAATAGAATCGGCCAAAAAACGATCAAAAGTCGAATAGAAATGCAATAGAATTATTTAGCGAATTAGCGAGGTTCTTCTATGAAATTTTTTCGTGCATGATCTTTTTTCACTTGAAGAGTTTGGTCATTTCAATACAATTAGTTGAGATATTACCATTTGTTCCCTACTTCCTTAAAAAACTAAATGTTACCTGATAGAAAATTCATAAAATGAAAATGAACGGAAGATTGCCGATAAATATTAATTTTGCATGATGAATTTTGATGCGAGTCCAACGGGCAAGAGAGAAAAGAAAATTCAGTTGGACGTATGGGCGAAGGGTGACCACCTTTCATGTATACCTGGAAGATCCCCACAGCACCGACTCGACACTTTTGGTACCTGGCTAAGGACCGTCATAAAGCCATTTGACTTTTCACCGAGCAATTCGGCTACAAACTGCCAGTAGGTCAGATATTTTTGTCAAACTTCAAAACGCGTGTGCCAGCTCAAAAAACGGTTTAGAAATTTGGGAAAAAAATCACGTTCAATTCATTCCACGGACTATCAGTGGAAGGTCTGAGAGTTTAAAAATTTGAGGCCCTGTTCAAAATGATGGTGCGTACTCCATATGCATGGCGTCATATACAAAATCGGTACAAGTCGGAGAAATCTCGTAAAGAAACCTTTAAATACAAAGTTGGGGACTATGTGCGCATCAGTCGAGCGAAAGGCATCTTTGAGAAAGGATATGTGACTAATTGGAGTAAAGAAATATTCCAAATAACGAAAGCAGTCCTCAAACAATCATTACCAATATACGAGCTGAAAGATTTAGCTAATGAACAAATTGAAGGATTTTTTTACGAGCCAGAGTTGGTGCTTGTTAATAACCAAACGGAGAAGGATGAATTCGTAGTTGAACGTGTCAGACGCTCTAAAGGAAAAGGAAAAAATAAACAAATTCTTGTTAATTGGGAGGGATATCCTGATAAATTTGATTCGTAGATACCTGCGTCAAAGCTGCACGTCATTGGAAAAAAATGAAGAGGAATGAATTTTATATGGTACTCTCAAGCAACAGCAGCATGGACTATCATCCCGATAATACAGCATCAAAATATGCAACATTGCTCCCGAAACAAGTTGAGTTGGAAGGAGAATGCGTTGTGGGCCTAAGTGAAATACAGTTTCCTTGTAATTTTTTACATATACGTGATAGGAAAGATGCCTCCATCAACTTTGTTAGTAGCGGAAAAGACAATAAGGGCAAAGCAAATCTACCACAAACATTTTTTCTACCTACTGTGGTTTTCCAGGACCTGACCTATCTCGTGGGTTTCACGAATAACTTTGCAACCTTGAAGGATCATATAAAATTTGAGTATTCTACCCAACAAGGCTTTGTGAAAATTGGAAGACATTGCACCACCTACGCGAACCAGGCTGGTGGAGGGTCAGTGGAGAGATACTTATTTCAGACGGGTCTATGTTGGGAGCCCATATCAACGGGGCCATGGAATTGGGGCTTTCTTCGGGGGCCTCTTTCGTCTAATTCTGCCCTTCCTCGGTAGTGCAGCTCGAGCAGTCGGTAAAGAAGCTCTCAACGCGGGAAATAACGTTGTAGGCGATGTAGTGACAAACGGAAAATCCTTAAAGGTGGCGCTGGAGGATCGGCTAGCGGAGTCGGAATTAAAATTAAAAAGGCACAGGAAAAAATAGGGTCCATGATGCGTGGATCAGGATATAATAGAAAGCGTAAACACCTCGCATCTCATAAGCTCACTGGACGCGGGTCTGCCAAGACATTCAAAACAAGGAAGAATAAAAAGAAGAGAAATATTCCAAAAAATAAGAAGAAAAGAAAAAAAGTAAAAAAAAAAAAATCCAAGAAGAAGACTCGCGATTTATACGATATTTTCAACTAATCATCATGTCGTTTCTACATTCACACTCTTCCGAGTGCGTGAAATCGGAGCTCGATCTGTTCACTATACCCCCGACGCAGACGAGTATTGAAAATTCTCAATTTGTTTATTATAATCCTGTGTCTACTTTATCGGACGACGCCCCAATCAAATTCATCGTATCAGGCCATGGAGGAAAAACATCGATTTGGCACACACTATGATGAAAATTCGAGCGAAAATTTTGAGACCCGATGGCACTGCTGCTGTTGAGGATTCCGTCGGTCCTGTGAATAATTTTTTGCATTCAATGTTCAACCAAGTGGATGTATATTTCAATCAAAAAGTTGTTACGCCGCCAAATAACCTCTACGCCTATAGAGCATATATTGAAACGTTGCTAAACTATGAAGAAGATGCCAAGTCCTCGCATCTTGGAATGGCTTTATGGTCAACTGATACCTCTGGCGCTATGGATACCGCTGCAGTTGTGGGCGCTGATGTGAAAAAAAATAAAGGATTAATCTCTCGACAAGTATTTACGAAAGGTGGAAGACCGTTTGATCTGGTGGAACATTTGCATTGTGACGTTTTCAATCAAGATAAATTTTTGATGAACGGTGTAGAGCTACGTGTTCGTCTTATCCGCGCAAAGGATGAATATTTTCTCATGGACGATACTACACTTAATTATAAAGTAAATATTGTGGAGGCCTCTTTAATTGTTCGACGCGTGAAACTCAGCCCTGGAATATTGATAGCTCACGCTAAAACGCTTGCAAAGACAACTGCAAAATATCCCTTGACCCGTGTTGAGGTTAAATCTTTTGTTCTGCATAATGGAATTATGGGAGAGACGATGAATAACGCAATTTTAGGCCAACTGCCTAAAAGAATTATACTTAGATTTGTTGACAATGCCAGTTTCAATGGAGCGAGGAAGAAGAATCCCTTCAACTTCCAGAATTTTGGAATCAACTTTTTATGCCTGAATGTCGATGGACGCCAAGTACCTACGAAACCCCAGCAACCGAGTTTTACCTCTGACGAGTGTCTAGATGTGGAAACTTAATACCTTATTTGCGGGGACTGGAACGCATTTTAGTGATCATGGAAATAACATTTCTCGTCTAGCATATTCCGACGGCTTTTGTTTATTCGCCTTTGACCTCACTCTCGATTTATCTGCAAGTTCTGCCGGTCATTGGAATCTTGTAAAGAGTGGGAGTGTTCGTATTGAAGTACGATTCAACAAAGCAACAGAGCAAAATGTAAATTGTCTGTTATATGCTGAATACGATCATTTGTTGGAAATTGACTCAACAAGACAAGTTATTGTCGATTACAGTGGCTGAAAAAGAATACTAAACTATTTAATAGAGGTTCACCATACAATTACGTTAGTTGCGTCTGTTACGTCCGAATGACGTACAACATTTTGTTTTATTATTTTAATTATTAATTATTAATAAATGATGGAATATTTCCATCAGCTCATTTAACATGAGAAACGTTATCTATTGACATGTGATGTCAATATGCGAAACCTTACGGGTGGTCTACTCAGGTGTACTCGAATTCGAATCTTTCCACCGCATACCCGAGTCAATCGGAATTTACTAATTATTATTATTATGAATAATGAAAATATTATTTAGAAATTTAACATTTTTACCAAACTTTCAATAGGAAAAAATATTTTTATACCTGAAAAATTAAAATCAAGATTTTTGGATTATTAGAAACCCCAAAAATCTTGATTGAAGCTAGAAAATATGTCAACATAAAAAGAAAAGAAATGAAAGAAAGGAAAATGCATCGCTGTTGCGAAGAGCCTTATCATCGAGGGTTTCGGATGTCCGTACCAGACATCGGCTGTGTCCCGGCACGTAAGCCATCACTTCCCCTTACCGATAGAAATTCCTCAACACTTCCCCTTATTCCGTCATCATAAAATACAATACCTCCCCTTCGTATTCAAACAAGATGTTCCTTGTTCTTCTTTCCCCCACCTCCCTACAGAGATCATGCGGCACACGCCGGTGAGCTGTTATTCTCCTCTTCAAAACCACCACGCGACTTCAAAGTCTTTCCCCCACCTCCCAATACTAATTAAAAGTGCCATACGATTGACACACACAATTAACTCTGACACCTAAAGGTTAACGCTTAGGGAGTTAACAAGACAGTCCCGGCGTCACCGTCAACGAAAACAGATCAAGGAATACCAAGTGAACTCCAAGTAAACTCCAAGTGAACTCCAAGGATTATCAGTGGTTTCCTGTCATTATATATTATTGTGTTAAGATAAAAATCTATTCGATTTGTGAAATCGTAGTGATATATATATATATATTTTCCTTGGTTTACTGTGATTTAAAAAAAAAACACATTCATTTCCCAAGTGATTTCCCTTCAGGAAATCACAATAATCCGTTGTGATTGGTGAAAACTAATTAAATTCTTTCCTGATTTCCCTTCAGGAAATCATGAAAATTCACATTTACTGAATTAGAAACAAAAGGAAATAATAGATCTTTGTAGTGATTTTTTTTTGAAAATAAAACAATAGTTTTTTTTGGAATAATTCGATTAATTGATTACTGAATTTTGATATCAATTGATGTTATTATTCAAAAAAAAAAAAAAAAAATTTCAATTTAATTTGTCAAAATTTTGATTTACTTATATTTCCGCAGAATAGTTTGATCTAATTTGGACTGGTCGAAAAATTTTGATTCCTTTATTTGACCTCATCTTCTGTTGACATCTACAGCACAATTGCCTCTACATCAATTGACATCTACATCAATTGGCATTCACATCACAATTGTTATCTACATCAATTGGCATTCACATCACAATTGTCATCGACATCAATTGGCATCTATCTACATCCATTGACATCGACATCAACCGGCATCTACATCACAATTGCCATTTACTTCAATTGACATCTACATCAATTGACATCTCCACATCATAGCCTGACACTGCCAGGACCTCGTTCCAGCCATCGGTTCCCTCCTGCCCTCCCCTTTCTTACAACAAAATTTTCGAATTACCCGAAACCCCAAAGCAGAACATGTAAGTCACATGAATTCAATTATTCTTTCCTATTGAAATGAACAGATTCTAAAGTCAAGGAATCGGGATTTTGGTATACAAAAAAAGGATTAAACAAGAATTCAAAAATCTAAAAAATACATTTTTTCCCTCTGATTAATAAAGAATTAAAATTTTTAAGGAACCATAAATTTTCCTCTAAATCAAAGGAAATAATTAAAATTTTTAGGAAAAATACATTTTCCTCAGAATAAATAAGAAATAGAATTTTTGGGAAAATACAACATTTCCTCTGATTAATAAAGAATTAAAATTTTTAAGGAAACATAAATTTTCCTCTAAATCAAAGGAAATAATTAAAATTTTTAGAAAAAAAAATACATTTTCCTCAGAATAAATAAGAAATAGAATTTTTAGGAAAAATACATTTTTCTCAGAATAAATAAGAAATAAAACTTTTTAGGAAAAATACATTTTTTTCACTGAATAAGGAATTAATTAGAATTTTAGGAAAAATACATTTTCCCTTCCGAATAAAGGAAGAATAAGAAATTTTTTTTGTACATTTTCCTCTGAAGAAAATAAGAATGAGAATTTTATGGAAATTATATTTCCTCCAGAATAAGGAGAATTCGAAATTTTCGTAGGAATTTAATTCCCTCCAAAATAAAAATTTAAAGGAGAAATAATCTAATTACGATTTAGTTTCCTCTACGAGGTATTAAGGGAAGAAAAGGATTGAGAATTATTTCCTATCTGGATTTCTCTCGAATTAAATTTTTCTTATGATAATCCAGGTTAAAATCACAATTAGAATTTATAATTTTCAACTCCGAATTAAAAGAATTCTTTAACTCAATTAAACTAAGAAAAGCTGAATTGAATTGATCGATTGATCTATGATGACCTTCTTTACATTTACTTCGAGATCATTTGTTTCTTTGAATCCAAATTCAAGTGTCTAAGCAATTTAACATCAAACATTCATATCGTCGCCATTTTGGGTCCGCTTTGGACTATTCAACAATCATAATTTCAATTAAAACCCCCTGATGAATGAATAACTTTTATTCAATTATCGAGTTCAACTCATTACAACCCTTGGAACTAGAATCTTCCCAATATATATTCTCGATGATTAAATTGTTCAATATTCTGACGTGAAAAATCAGAGAACGATGAGAGAATATAAACAAAACAAAAAAATCTTGATTAATTTAATAACAAAAATTTAAATAGACGAATGATTGATGTGTTATTCCTTTCCAAATAAGGAGGTGATATTCCTGTCAATCGATCAATTCACGAAGAAACTAAAGTGTATCCTTATTATCAATTGTTAATCAAAAATTAACTGGGAAAATTCATTAAAAGAATATCGCTAATTATCCTTAAAAATTCTGTTTACGATTCATTTCTAGAATAAGCAAAAGTCACCTCGCCATCCTAAGCTATTTCCTTTGGTAGGCTTAAAAAGGCAATCTTTAGTCGTATTTTCTCGATTTATCAAAAGGTAAGTTGAAAATCATGACATAACACGTCCAAACAACTGAACAGGTGTCACACCATAAACCTTTTCTACCCGGGTCACAAGGCCACGACTATTGTCCTGCGTACCATCGTCTTATGAATACACTTGAGCTCCTGAAGGTACTACCGCATACCGATGCATCAATTGGAGGCGTCTACCCTGCTGACCGTGTCCCCTGGACATGGTCTCGGCCCTGTGCCATCATCATCAACACCGATAACCACAACCAAGCAGGAAGCCACTGGGTTGCCGTTTACCTCGGTTCAAATGGACCAGGAATCTATTTCGACAGCTTCGGAATGCAACCCTTCGACACAAGAATCGCTCAGCGTCTTAAGCGAAATTGCCATGTATATGAATGGAGCCAGAAAAGACTCCAAGATATATC
>NW_021680526.1:7771-16334 GCF_001412515.2 Diachasma alloeum | reverse complement strand
CATGGAAATAACATTTCTCGTCTAGCATATTCCGACGGCTTTTGTTTATTCGCCTTTGACCTCACTCTCGATTTATCTGCAAGTTCTGCCGGTCATTGGAATCTTGTAAAGAGTGGGANAGCAACCGAGTTTTACCTCTGACGAGTGTCTAGATGTGGAAACTTAATACCTTATTTGCGGGGACTGGAACGCATTTTAGTGATCATGGAAATAACATTTCTCGTCTAGCATATTCCGACGGCTTTTGTTTATTCGCCTTTGACCTCACTCTCGATTTATCTGCAAGTTCTGCCGGTCATTGGAATCTTGTAAAGAGTGGGAGTGTTCGTATTGAAGTACGATTCAACAAAGCAACAGAGCAAAATGTAAATTGTCTGTTATATGCTGAATACGATAATTTGTTGGAAATTGACTCAACAAGACAAGTTATTGTCGATTACAGTGGCTGAAAAAGAATACTAAACTATTTAATAGAGGTTCACCATACAATTACGTTAGTTGCGTCTGTTACGTCCGAATGACGTACAACATTTTGTTTTATTATTTTAATTATTAATTATTAATAAATGATGGAATATTTCCATCAGCTCATTTAACATGAGAAACGTTATCTATTGACATGTGATGTCAATATGCGAAACCTTACGGGTGGTCTACTCAGGTGTACTCGAATTCGAATCTTTCCACCGCATACCCGAGTCAATCGGAATTTACTAATTATTATTATTATGAATAATGAAAATATTATTTAGAAATTTAACATTTTTACCAAACTTTCAATAGGAAAAAATATTTTTATACCTGAAAAATTAAAATCAAGATTTTTGGATTATTAGAAACCCCAAAAATCTTGATTGAAGCTAGAAAATATGTCAACATAAAAAGAAAAGAAATGAAAGAAAGGAAAATGCATCGCTGTTGCGAAGAGCCTTATCATCGAGGGTTTCGGATGTCCGTACCAGACATCGGCTGTGTCCCGGCACGTAAGCCATCACTTCCCCTTACCGATAGAAATTCCTCAACACTTCCCCTTATTCCGTCATCATAAAATACAATACCTCCCCTTCGTATTCAAACAAGATGTTCCTTGTTCTTCTTTCCCCCACCTCCCTACAGAGATCATGCGGCACACGCCGGTGAGCTGTTATTCTCCTCTTCAAAACCACCACGCGACTTCAAAGTCTTTCCCCCACCTCCCAATACTAATTAAAAGTGCCATACGATTGACACACACAATTAACTCTGACACCTAAAGGTTAACGCTTAGGGAGTTAACAAGACAGTCCCGGCGTCACCGTCAACGAAAACAGATCAAGGAATACCAAGTGAACTCCAAGTAAACTCCAAGTGAACTCCAAGGATTATCAGTGGTTTCCTGTCATTATATATTATTGTGTTAAGATAAAAATCTATTCGATTTGTGAAATCGTAGTGATATATATATATATATTTTCCTTGGTTTACTGTGATTTAAAAAAAAAACACATTCATTTCCCAAGTGATTTCCCTTCAGGAAATCACAATAATCCGTTGTGATTGGTGAAAACTAATTAAATTCTTTCCTGATTTCCCTTCAGGAAATCATGAAAATTCACATTTACTGAATTAGAAACAAAAGGAAATAATAGATCTTTGTAGTGATTTTTTTTTGAAAATAAAACAATAGTTTTTTTTGGAATAATTCGATTAATTGATTACTGAATTTTGATATCAATTGATGTTATTATTCAAAAAAAAAAAAAAAAAATTTCAATTTAATTTGTCAAAATTTTGATTTACTTATATTTCCGCAGAATAGTTTGATCTAATTTGGACTGGTCGAAAAATTTTGATTCCTTTATTTGACCTCATCTTCTGTTGACATCTACAGCACAATTGCCTCTACATCAATTGACATCTACATCAATTGGCATTCACATCACAATTGTTATCTACATCAATTGGCATTCACATCACAATTGTCATCGACATCAATTGGCATCTATCTACATCCATTGACATCGACATCAACCGGCATCTACATCACAATTGCCATTTACTTCAATTGACATCTACATCAATTGACATCTCCACATCATAGCCTGACACTGCCAGGACCTCGTTCCAGCCATCGGTTCCCTCCTGCCCTCCCCTTTCTTACAACAAAATTTTCGAATTACCCGAAACCCCAAAGCAGAACATGTAAGTCACATGAATTCAATTATTCTTTCCTATTGAAATGAACAGATTCTAAAGTCAAGGAATCGGGATTTTGGTATACAAAAAAAGGATTAAACAAGAATTCAAAAATCTAAAAAATACATTTTTTCCCTCTGATTAATAAAGAATTAAAATTTTTAAGGAACCATAAATTTTCCTCTAAATCAAAGGAAATAATTAAAATTTTTAGGAAAAATACATTTTCCTCAGAATAAATAAGAAATAGAATTTTTGGGAAAATACAACATTTCCTCTGATTAATAAAGAATTAAAATTTTTAAGGAAACATAAATTTTCCTCTAAATCAAAGGAAATAATTAAAATTTTTAGAAAAAAAAATACATTTTCCTCAGAATAAATAAGAAATAGAATTTTTAGGAAAAATACATTTTTCTCAGAATAAATAAGAAATAAAACTTTTTAGGAAAAATACATTTTTTTCACTGAATAAGGAATTAATTAGAATTTTAGGAAAAATACATTTTCCCTTCCGAATAAAGGAAGAATAAGAAATTTTTTTTGTACATTTTCCTCTGAAGAAAATAAGAATGAGAATTTTATGGAAATTATATTTCCTCCAGAATAAGGAGAATTCGAAATTTTCGTAGGAATTTAATTCCCTCCAAAATAAAAATTTAAAGGAGAAATAATCTAATTACGATTTAGTTTCCTCTACGAGGTATTAAGGGAAGAAAAGGATTGAGAATTATTTCCTATCTGGATTTCTCTCGAATTAAATTTTTCTTATGATAATCCAGGTTAAAATCACAATTAGAATTTATAATTTTCAACTCCGAATTAAAAGAATTCTTTAACTCAATTAAACTAAGAAAAGCTGAATTGAATTGATCGATTGATCTATGATGACCTTCTTTACATTTACTTCGAGATCATTTGTTTCTTTGAATCCAAATTCAAGTGTCTAAGCAATTTAACATCAAACATTCATATCGTCGCCATTTTGGGTCCGCTTTGGACTATTCAACAATCATAATTTCAATTAAAACCCCCTGATGAATGAATAACTTTTATTCAATTATCGAGTTCAACTCATTACAACCCTTGGAACTAGAATCTTCCCAATATATATTCTCGATGATTAAATTGTTCAGTATTCTGACGTGAAAAATCAGAGAACGATGAGAGAATATAAACAAAACAAAAAAATCTTGATTAATTTAATAACAAAAATTTAAATAGACGAATGATTGATGTGTTATTCCTTTCCAAATAAGGAGGTGATATTCCTGTCAATCGATCAATTCACGAAGAAACTAAAGTGTATCCTTATTATCAATTGTTAATCAAAAATTAACTGGGAAAATTCATTAAAAGAATATCGCTAATTATCCTTAAAAATTCTGTTTACGATTCATTTCTAGAATAAGCAAAAGTCACCTCGCCATCCTAAGCTATTTCCTTTGGTAGGCTTAAAAAGGCAATCTTTAGTCGTATTTTCTCGATTTATCAAAAGGTAAGTTGAAAATCATGACATAACACGTCCAAACAACTGAACAGGTGTCACACCATAAACCTTTTCTACCCGGGTCACAAGGCCACGACTATTGTCCTGCGTACCATCGTCTTATGAATACACTTGAGCTCCTGAAGGTACTACCGCATACCGATGCATCAATTGGAGGCGTCTACCCTGCTGACCGTGTCCCCTGGACATGGTCTCGGCCCTGTGCCATCATCATCAACACCGATAACCACAACCAAGCAGGAAGCCACTGGGTTGCCGTTTACCTCGGTTCAAATGGACCAGGAATCTATTTCGACAGCTTCGGAATGCAACCCTTCGACACAAGAATCGCTCAGCGTCTTAAGCGAAATTGCCATGTATATGAATGGAGCCAGAAAAGACTCCAAGATATATCGTCTGATGGTTGTGGCCAGTGCTGCATTACTGTGCTTCACTGGTTGTTCAATGATCGGTCTTTACAATCCTTTCATAAACTATTTTCTTCAGACACAAAACGTAACGATCGCATTATTATGAACATGTTTAAAAAAATTACTCAAAACCAACATGTCTTATTACCACCACCCACTTTCCACCCGCCACTCATTATCCATCTGGCGGCTATTTTCTACCCACCACCCACTTCATGTGACCCTCGGACCCCAACTTTGAGGTCCTCCACCCCAGGGGGCCCCCCAGCGCGCCGACGGCCTCGTCAAAGGCATGCCGCCGAGCCGGCAGGGGGAACGCGCACGTTCACTTCCTGGAAAAAAGGGGGGGAATGGGGGGGGGGGAATTCCTGGGAAAAAATTCGCCAATCCTGGTCACTTACTACTGCTGATCGATCGAGAATTGAGTTCTCAATAAATGACAGCGGTTTCATTCCTTAATCTCAATTAGGGAGAGGAGAAATTAATTGTTGAACAAGAAGAACTTGTCCGGAGTTACTGCGCAGTTTGAAAATTAATTCCTCCGCTCCTAACTGAGATTAAGGAATGAAACCGTTGTCATTTATTAAAAATACAATTCTCGATCGGTAGGCTTTGGTTTCATTCCTGCACCTCAATTAGGGAGGGGAGAAATTAATTTTTGAATAAGAAGAACATGTCCGGAGTTCCTGCGCGCTTTGAAAATTCATTCCTCCTCTCCTAATAGAGATTAGAGAAGGAAAGCGCTGTCATTTATAGAGAATATAATTCTCGATCGATAGATGTTACTTTCATTCCTTCTTCACAATTAGGGGGGGGGGAATGAATCTTCCAATCAGGGGACCTCCTCCGCGCTCACTCGATGTTGGAGAGCCGTTCGGGGTTTCTCCGCGCTTTGGAAAATTCATTCCTCCGCTCCTACTTCAGATTAAGGAATGAAACCACTGTCATTTATTGAGAATTTAATTCTCGATCGATCAGCTTCGGTTTCATTCCTTCATCTTAATTAGGGGGGGAGAAATGAATTTTCCAATCGAGGGAGCCCCTCCGGGCTCACTCGACGTCGGTGAGCCGTTCGGGGTTACTCCCTGCTTTTGAAAATTCATTGCACCGCTCCTAACTGAGATTAAGAAATGAAACCAATGTCATTTATTAAAAAAACAATTCTCGATCGATACGCTTTGGTTTCATTCCTTCATCTCAATTAGGGAGGGGAGAAATTAATTTTTGAATGAGAAGAACTTGTCCGGAGTTACTGCACGCTTTGAAAACTCATTCCTCCTCTCCTAATAGAGATTAAGGAATGAAACCGCTGTCATTTATTGAGAAAATAATTCTCCATCGACAGCTATTGCTTTCATACTTTCATCCTGATTAGGGGGGGGAGAAATGAATTTTCCAATCGGGGGAGCCCCTCCGGAGAGCCGTTCGGGGTTACTCCGCGCTTTTGAAAATTCATTCCGCCGCTCCTGAGATTAAGAAATGAAACCGATGTCATTTATTGAGAATTTAATTCTCGATCGATCTGCAACGGTTTCATTCCTTTATCTCAATTAGGGTGGGGAGAAATGAATTTTCCAATCGGGCGACCCCCTCCGGGCTCACACGACGTCGGAGAGCCGTTCAGGGTTTCTCCGCGCGAGTGAGATTAAGGAATGAAACCGCTCTTATTTATTGAGAAATTAATTCTCCATCGATCAGCTCCGGTTTCATTCCTTCAGCTTAATTAGGGGGGGAGAAATGAATTTTCCAATCGAGGGAGCCTCTCCGGGCTCACTCGACACTGGTGAACCGTTCGGGGTTACTCCGTGCTTTTGAAAATTCATTCCACAGCTTCTGAGATTAAGAAATGAAACGAATGTCATTTAGTAAAAATACAATTCTCGATCGGTACGCTTTGGTTTCATTCCTTCATCTCAATTAGGGAGGGGAGAAATTAATTTTTGAATGACAAGAACTTGTGCGGAGTTACTGCACGGTGTGAAAATTCATTCCTCCTCTCCTAATAGAGATTAAGGAATGAAACCGCTGTCATTTATTGAGAATATAATTTTCCATCGATAGATATTGCTTTCATTCCTTCATCGTAATTAGGGTGAGAAAAATGAATTTTCCAATCGGGGGAGCCCCTCCGGAGAGCCGTTCGGGGTTACTCCGCGCTTTGGAAAATTAATTCCTCCGCTCCTGCTTGAGATTAAGGAATAAAACCGCTGTCATTTATTGAGAATTTAAATCTTGATCGATCAGTTTCGGTTTCATTCCTTCACCTTAATTAGGGTGAGAAAAATGAATTTTCCAATCGGGGGAGCCCCTCCGGAGAACCGTTCGGGGTTACTCCGCGCTTTTGAAAATTCATTCCGCCGTTCCTAATGGAGATTAATGAATGAAACCGATGTCATTTATTAAAAATACAATTCTCCATCGGTAGGCTTTGGTTTCATTCCTTCACCTTAATTAGGGTGAGAAAAATGAATTTTCCAATCGGGGGAGCCCCTCCGGAGAACCGTTCGGGGTTACTCCGCGCTTTTGAAAATTCATTCCGCCGTTCCTAATGGAGATTAATGAATGAAACCGATGTCATTTATTAAAAATACAATTCTCCATCGGTAGGCTTTGGTTTCATTCCTTCATCTCAATTAGGGAGGGGAGAAATTAATTTTTGAATAAGAAGAACTTGTCCGGAGTTATAGCGCACTTTGAAAATTAATTCCTCCTCTCCTAATAGAGATGCGGGAATGAAACCGCTGTCATTTATTGAGAATATAATTCTCAATCGATAGATGTTTCTTTCATTCTTTCTTCACAATCAGGGGGGGGGGAATGAATCTTCCAATTAGGGGAGCCCCTCCGGGCTCACTCGATGCCGGAGAACCATTCGGGGTTACTCCGCGCTTTTGAAAATTCATTCCTCCGCTTCTAACTGTGATTAACAAATGAAACTGATGTCATTCATTAAAAATACAATTCTCGATCGGTAGGCTTTGGTTTCATTCCTTCATCTCAATTAGGGAGGGGAGAAATTCATTTTTGAATGAGAAGAACTTGTCCGGAGGTACTGCACTTTTTGAAAATTCATTCCTCCTCTCCTAATAGAGATTAAGGAATGAAACCGCCGTCATTCATTGAGAATATAATTCTCCATCAATAGATATTGATTTCATTCTTTCATCGCAATTAGGGGAGTAGAAATGAATTTTTCAATCGGGCGAGCCCCTCAGGAGAGCCGTTCGGGGTTACTCCGTGCTTTGGAAAATTCATTCCTCCGCTCCTACTTGAGATTAAGGAATGAAACCANGTACTGCACTTTTTGAAAATTCATTCCTCCTCTCCTAATAGAGATTAAGGAATGAAACCGCCGTCATTCATTGAGAATATAATTCTCCATCAATAGATATTGATTTCATTCTTTCATCGCAATTAGGGGAGTAGAAATGAATTTTTCAATCGGGCGAGCCCCTCAGGAGAGCCGTTCGGGGTTACTCCGTGCTTTGGAAAATTCATTCCTCCGCTCCTACTTGAGATTAAGGAATGAAACCATTGGTATTTATTGAAAATATAACTCTTGATCGATTGGCATCGGTTTCATTCCTTCATCTCAATTAGAGGGGGGAGAAATCAATTTTTTATTGGGGAGAACTTGTCCGCAGTCACTCCGTGCTTCGAAAAGGTATTTCTCCTCTCCCAATTGAGCTTTAGAAATGGATTCGCTGTCAATTCATTGAGAATTCAATTCTCAATCGATTGGCGTTTGTTCCATCTCTCCGTCTCAATTAGGGGAGGAAAAATTGATTTTTATATTGAGGGCATAATTCCAGGGTTAGTCGGCGTTTAAAACCGGAAGGTTTTCCTCAACGTCGTTGGGATATACTCATCACGGCTTGCCCAGTCCTGCGATTTCCCCGACATAGGCGCTTTCCCCCACTCTACGCCGTTATCGACACTCTCATAAGCTTCCTGTTTTACTCACAGGTACGTACTCGGCGTCTTACCGCTCCCTGCCTTTCTCAGTAGTACGGCCGCGAAATTAGTTCACGCGCCACCGCTACGAAATTTTGCAGTTGAAGCTTCTCCATAAGCGCTGGCAATCTCCCCTCTAATCGCTGATTATAGTCAGAACCGAAGAGGATTGACCAGAGATAATAGGGGAGATTGCTCAGGCTTATGGGAACTGTTCAATCAGAATTTCATAGCGGTGGCGCGCATGAACTAATCGAGAGGCCGGCTCTGTGGGTAAAGAAATTTTCATCTATTACTATGGAAACAGTCGATAACAGGGAAGCGTTCCCAATCTTAAATCCAACATGAAACCTCCTTTGCATTCACTCATCCGCTTGATTATCCCATTTTCGTTCATACAACTTCTGATTGTCTTAATTTGTAAATTAGTTGATCATAAAGGAGAGGGAGAGAAGGAATTATGAAGTCTTGAGCGAAAGAGGATCATTTATTTGAATTTCTATATAACTAGATC
>NW_021680526.1:6930-7761 GCF_001412515.2 Diachasma alloeum | reverse complement strand
CAGATTATTGCGAGATTTAAATGAATGGTTTGCCTTCTTCAGTGACCATAAAAAATTCTCTCCAATCGACAATATCGCTCGATGGAATGGACCGATGTGAATGAATCAATTGATACTCAAGTATCAATTTAAATCTTTAGAAAATTAATCGAGAGTGAAAAAAAATAAGGGAATTTCACTCTGCCATTATGTAGTTATTGACGAGTGAAGTTTATTCACTCTACTCGGACATTTCTCTATTGTCTGTATATACCGAGAAAAAAGAACGTTGTTCCTAAGAATCGATGTGTCTTTTTTAGGGAGCTGCATTTTTGAAATGCAATGAGCAAGCAATGTTAAAATTAAGTCATTTTGTAAAAAATTTCTAGTGACATGATCCTGAAAATCAAAGGAATGTCTTGAATTCAGGAATGATGTCTGTAGGTTTCAGTAATATTTTCGCCGAAATACCGGGAACACTTATTGGGAATTTTTAGAGCGTTGCCGTAATACGGAAATTTCAAGGAATTTCGTCATTGCAAATTAAAAGTTTCTATAAATTTCAGTCCAATTATATGCGTACATCCACGTGAAAAGGGCCCACTTTGTCGCATCTAATTTCCGAGATATTCACGTTTTTCTCTCCTCTCCATTTATCGCAAAGTTAAATTGATTTTTTGATCTTCTATACGGACGTCACACGGAGAAAAATAAATCGGTAAAAGTCTTGCAATCGCAAGGAGTTTCCTGAAGATACCCATTTTCATGCACGAAGAACAATGAAGCTGTTTGGAATCTTCGGGAAATTCTCTCTCTCTCTCTCTCTCTCTCTCTCTCTCTCTCTCTCTCTCT
>NW_021680526.1:6468-6551 GCF_001412515.2 Diachasma alloeum | reverse complement strand
TGTCTCTCTGTCTCTCTGTCTCTGTCTCTCGGTCTCTGTCTCTGTCTCTGTCTCTCTGTCTCTGTCTCTCTGTCTCTGTCTCT
>NW_021680526.1:6023-6254 GCF_001412515.2 Diachasma alloeum | reverse complement strand
TCTCTCTCTCTCTCTCTCTCTCTCTCTCTCTCTCTCTCTCTCTCTCTCTCTCTCTCTCTCTCTCTCTCTCTCTGTCTCTCTGTCCCTCTGCCTCTCCCTGTCTCTCTGTCTCTCTGCCTCTCTCTGTCTCTCTGCCTCTCTCTGTCTCTCTCTCTGTCTCCCTCTGTCTCTCTCTGTCTCTCTGTCTCTCTCTGTCTCCCTCTGTCTCTCTCTGTCTCTCTCTCTGTCTCT
>NW_021680526.1:5643-5810 GCF_001412515.2 Diachasma alloeum | reverse complement strand
TCTCTCTCTCTGTCTCTCTCTGTCTCTCTCTCTGTCTCTCTCTCTCTGTGTCTCTCTCTGTCTGTCTCTCTCTGTCTGTCTGTCTCTCTCTCTCTGTCTGTCTCTCTCCCTGTCTCTCTCTCTCTGTCTGTCTCTCTCTCTCTCTCTGTCTCTCTCTCTCTCTCTCT
>NW_021680526.1:0-470 GCF_001412515.2 Diachasma alloeum | reverse complement strand
AATCTCACAGTTTCACTGCCGAGCGGTAGTCCCGTCAAAAAGGACGACTGTACCAGGGCAGGTTTTTCCCTCGAATGAGATTTTCCCTCCCTTCGGCAAATGCGGTACAGGGGGTTGAGGGGGGTGGGAAGGGAACAACTCGTAAAGACACGAAAGGGTATACGAGAAGAAAAAAATTTGAAATTTAACAATAAAAACTGCCATCAAACTCATGGGCCAGTAAGAAAAATCATTGTTTCGCGGCGCACGGTGACTTTTCACTATTCGCCCGCGAATTAAAAATTCGCTTCTGCCCTCCTAATTGAGATTAAGGGATGAAAAAAGAGCAGTTGACGGGGAATTTAATTCTCCGTCGCACTGCCGTTTTCTCATCTCATAATCTCAATTCGGAGGGGAGAGGTGACTTTTTAATTACCGGGCAAATGGTGAAAAGTTAGTGTGCGCTGCGAAAGAATTATTTTTCTTACTGG
>NW_021680525.1:286567-287605 GCF_001412515.2 Diachasma alloeum | reverse complement strand
CGCGCCTACTGACAGGTTAAAAAAAGTCGACAGTAAAGAGATCGGTTTGAATAAAATATATTTTTGGCCGCGTCACTCCGACTCTCAATTTTCTCTCAAACAGGAAATTATGGAGAGTTTAACTATCAACTTGGTCCGCTAAGGATATCCCTATAATTTTCTCGAAAACCGGAGAATTTTCCTATAATTTTTTCGACAACCTAAGAATTTTCTAGAACGTACTCAAACACCTTAGAACTTCCTCGATTTTTTTTTTCGAAAATTCGAGATATTGTTACAGGGGAGGGTAGGACAATATTTTCACCAGATTTAAATAATGAGTTGAATTTGATCAAATCTACTCTTCCGACTTCATTTGAAGATAATAAAAACCAACACCTTCTCATGAAACTGCGTCGTAATAAGAAATAAACAGGGTAAAATAGACACCTCGATTTCTTCCTCAATTTTTTATGTTTCAACAATTTTAATTTTTCAAATTGAAAAAAAAAATTATTTTTGACGTTCATCGTCGGGGGGTGGTAAATCAAACTTTTTCTTGCTCATTCATCCTCCTCCCCGCCTATTGTTTTATGGTGATTTCCTCTGTGAGTAGAAAAGTAGCCATCTTACAAATTTTGCAAAGGAACAAAAGATCAGATGTGTAGGGCGTGCAATTGATCATTGAAAAAAAATTAATAATTTCAAAGTTATTTCAAGAGTAAAACAGGAAATTCAAAGCTACTTTATATTTCAAACTTCAATGGAAAATTTAATAAAGTCGAAGTTTGTTCGTTAACATCTTTCCCAACTCTAATTTTTCTTTATACAAAGATATCGACACGATTCTGTTGGAAAATGTCCTTTAAAAATTTTCTTTATTTTGGAATAGGACCAAATTTTTCGGATGTCTATTTTACCCCACTCTTGAATAATTTCTAAGTTGTGGACTTTGCCAAGAAGCAATTTTTAAAAATCAATTATTGAAAATGTTTTGAGTGTTCATTTTAGTTCCGTCCATACAGATTTATCAGGTGTCCATAATGCCCAATGAATCAA
>NW_021680525.1:266094-285769 GCF_001412515.2 Diachasma alloeum | reverse complement strand
AAAAAAAAAAACAGGCGAAAATTTTCGCGAAGGTGAGATAATTTTTTTCTGAAAAGGTGTTCTCAAGATCACGTATATCGAAACAAAATTGAGTCTGAAAAACTTTCACTTTTTCCCATTCTTGCTTTCTTAACCCTTATCTAGCTGAAATGTTTGGACATAAAGGTGATAAATCATCTAATGTTGAACAGGCTTGGGGAAAGTTGACGGATGCGATGAGAAATGACTGGTACATCAAAAGATGCCGACGATGTTCGGAGCATTATCAAACTACTGAAGGAGATGATAATGCTGTTGATGGACCGATGCCCATGATAAGGGATTGTATTAAATGTAATAAGTTTTGAAATAAAAAAAGCACTGTTTTTTTTTAATAATATATATTCATGTAATTTCTTAAAACTAATACATTGTAATTTTGAAAAATTTTATCAATAAAAAAAATAAAATGAAAATATTGTTTTTTTCATTTGTCCTCTGAGAAACTTCCTACGCCTCCTCAGTGGGTTTCAAGAACTGGCCTAGAATGAAATCGTGATATGGGCCACCCAAGAACTTCAGCTCCATCTTACCCTCCGAAACAAGTATCTGGAAATTTTCCCATTCCTCCGGTTCAGTATTGAAATAATTGGCTGCTCTTTTTGTTACGAAGACTGCATGCTCCCCATCCAAATGGAAAATCACACTTTCCCCGAATTTCGTTTTTGCCTTCTGAACGGCGGTGATGGCGTAGATTTTTTCTGGCTCCAACTCTGCCATTTTCTTCAGAGGAAGATTTTCCCTCTTCGAGACACTGTTGAATTTTTCAAAGTTCATGCTTCTGGTGTTGCGATGTTGGTCTTCTGGAGATCTGAGCACAACACTTCAATGTCACTTTTCAACTGAATGATTCTCTTCAATTGGTCGATATCTTTCAGCAGACGCTCAAGTCTATGTTTCAACTCACGAGTTTTGTTCAAAGCTTGTTGTCGTCGGATGAAGTAATTCTTCATGAGGAGGGTGAAAAATACTGATGCTGTGCCCTTGACCTTGGCGTGTTATATAATTCTTCCCCCCACTTCTTCACAGTTTTGTCAATAGAATCAGGAGAGGGGGTGGCTTTAAAAAATCGGCAGTTTTTCTCAACCTTGCATGTCATCTGAACATTTCCTGGAATTGCCCTTAATCTCTGCTGTGATGACTCAACCTTCTCATCTCAGGAATGTCACACTTTCTCTTTTCCAGGTATAAAAAAATGATTTATGACCTTTTGCACTTAACCCTTGCGATGATGACTCATTCTTATCTCAGGAATGTCACACTTTCTCTTTTCCAGGAATTGTACAAAAATATGATTTATGACCTTTTGCACTTAACCCTTGCTGTGATGACTCATTCATCTTATCTCAGGATTGTCACACTTTCTTTTTTCCAGGTATAAGAAAAATGATTTATGACCTTTTGCACTTAACCCTTGTGATGATGACTCATCCTTCTTATCTCAGGTACAATCTCAAAAATGTTAAAAGCCATTATGCCCCCCCCCCTCCTCTTCCAACATTCAGGTTTAGGAGTCACGAATTAAACCGCGAATTAAAACAGCAAATTAAAACCGCAAATTCTAACCGCGAATTAAAACCGCGACTTGATTAATCCCACCCACTCGCGGGGGTCTCTTCCATAGCTCTTGNTAAAACCGCGACTTGATTAATCCCACCCCACCACCCACTCGCGGGGGCCTCTTCCATAGCTCTTGCCCCCCCAGGATAGACGAAACGTAGAATCCGCGGATTAAAACGCGAATTAAAACCACGAATTAATTAATCCCATCCCACCACCCGCTCGCGGGAGCCTCCAGTCCCTAGAATCGATGAAATGTAACATCCGCGAATTAAACCGTGAATTAAAATCTCCAAAATTGAAAATCTCAAATTCGAATCAAAACTGTGAATCAAAACCGCGAATTAAAACCGTGAATTAAACCCGCGAATTAAAACCGCGAATTAAAACCGCGATTCGATTAATCCCACCCCACCACCCACTCGCGGGGGCCTCTTCCACAAGTCTCCAGCGCTCGCCCCAGAAACGTTGCCCCAGAACCCGTCTGATACATCTACTTGCATCATTCAAATGAATAAGCTGTTGTTGATAAACCTTCGCAGTAACAGTTTGGCCAGGTTTAAGTAGCTCATAATATATCACACCCTTCATATCTCACCAAATACTCAGCATCACTTTTCTCGCATCAACATTGGGTTTCGGAGTCGACGTCGATGTTTCGCCGGGATTCACCCACGATTTTTTACGTTTAGGGTTGTCGTATAACACCCACTTTTTATTTATTTATTTATTTATTTACATAAAGACCTAACAGCCTGGGCCAATTAGAAGGTCAAATCTTGCTACAAGTAATGATATACATTTTTATAAATAAATTTTACATCGTATTTTAATAGTACCGAACTACAGGAGAGTCGATGGCGGAATATTAAAAGAAACAAAAAATTTAGACATCTACATTTTTGTGGACACCGTCTATGCCTAAGTGATTTCATAAATTCATTCGCTTTCTGTATTATGAGTGATAATGGAGAAGAGAAGATATCAATTGACCCATCACAAAATGTGATGAATTGGTTGACGATATTGCACGATCGATATAAGGGCGTTGTTTTGACTGCCGTGGACTTCCCAGAAGGCAGATAAAATGCCACTTGGGATCTTCAGTTAAATATGGGGATTCTGATCGAAATAAACTGTAATAATTCAGAACAGTCAATGTTACTTCTGATTAGCGTGACAATGTATAGAATCTCAGCAATTTTCCTCCTCTCATTAAGCGTGAGAAAGTTAAAACGTACACATAAAGCAATTACATCAGAACCTCTTTCAGAATATACACCATGCAATTTCTAACTCATAAATTTTAGGAACTTCTTATTAATAGCTTCTATTTTATTAATATACTTCTTATGAGAAGGGGACCATACTAGTGAGGCATATTCAAGTTTAGGTCTAACTAGGTTCATATACGGGGTTTTGATGATATTGATGTTGCTGAAGTTTTTCGAGGTTCTCGTGATAAATACCAGAGTTTTACTGGCCGACGCCACTGTATTATTGATATGATTAACAAATGATAATCTGTTGTCAAACAACACCCCTAGGTCTCGAGTAGCTAATGCATTCTCTATTACAGTTCCATTAATAGTATATTCAGTAAACATGGGACTACGAGATCGATGAAAAGAGATTTTTTTGCACTTCCCCGGGTTAAGATCTAAAGCATTGTTATTGCACCACTCAACGAAACGATGAATATCATTCTGTAAGGCTAGAGCATCCCTATCATCATTAATGATTTTAGATAGTTTGGCATCATCCGCATAGACCGAAGACTCACATGACAGGTCACACATAATATCATTAATAAATATGTTGAAGAGCAAGGGTCCTAGATTGGAGCCCTGTGGCACCCCAGACGTCGGATGAAAAGGAGACGACATACTTCGATTACAACAAACTACACACAAACGACCCGAGAGATAGGATTTGATTGTTGAGATCAGCTGCTCAGGTATAGCAAGGTCTTTGATCTTCAACATCAGTTTATTGATGTCTACACGATCAAAGACCTTGGAAAAATCCGTGTATATAACATCCACCTGATGACCAGAGGCAATCACCGATTTAATAAGTTGGGAGTGAACCATCAAGTTGGTGACTATAAAGCGTTTAGGGACAAACCCATGCTGTGTCACAGACAACTGACTACAGAAACCAGCAAATAGTCTATTGTATAGACAAATTTCGTAAACTTTTGAAAAGGTATTTAAGACTGCAATCGGTCTATAATTCTCTGTGAACGCTTTATCTCCACTTTTGTTAACTGGGCATACTCTAGCCACCTTCCAGGAGTTCGGAAAATCCCCAGATCTCAATGAGGAATTAAAAAACTGAGTTAATGGCTTTACAAATATGTCACCCGAGTCATTTACAAAAGAATTAGGAATTTGATCTACGCCATCAGAGGGTTTGGCAGCAAGAGAGCGAATTGCTTTACTAACTTCAAATTCATCGAAGCTATCACAGTCACCAAGGAAATCCATCTCTCTGGTATCGTCCCGGTTCAACCGAGTAGGAAGATAGACACGATCAAAACATTCTGCAAATTGGTTTTCAATGGCCTCCGGGGTGCTTGCTGTCTTATTTTGATAATGAATAACATCTGGGAAACTAGATTCTTTCTTCAGAGATTTCGTATAATTCCAGAGATCATTCGGCTCTTCAATTATAGAATTTTTGACTCGTACTAAATAGGACCTATACGCTTCTTTAACATTTTTATTTATCCCCCTACGCGACGATAAGAACTGGTCATGATGTGTAACGAGATTTTCTCGTTACGGGTTGACATCCTCTTAAAAAGATATGTGAACTCTGAACTTAGTGAAGAGAGACATTTAGTGACATCTAGCCCAGGCGCCCGTGAGACGGCTGAAGAAAGCCGGGACTAGATTAACTGAGCGACAAACCGATGAAACACCTAAGGCATAGCGGTTATGGGTGAAACCGCGACCCCTGAAGGTCTGGGGGACGTTACTAGACTATCGCTATTTTGGAATTCGCCCGGCATGTGCTAGGGGAAAAGGGGCCGACATACAGGCTGTCCAACTTGGCGGTTCCATAGGCTATGTCAGAGTAAACTAGGGACCAACGGTCAGGTGAGAGGACTGGTGCCCCCGGGATCCCGTCGAGTTGATTGGTGGGGATAGGGTAACGGAATGACCTATCGTCGCTGAGATATCCAGACTAGGGGGAGAAGGCCCTAGTAAGATTCTGAGTTAGTCGAACGCGGACGCTCGAGCGGGGAAGTCGAAAGGATTTCTCCGATATATACTGTGGTGTTGGCTTGGAAGATGGCCAAGGGAATGGTAGGCGAATAGCTCAGCGCAGCCAGGTGCATAACTGATGGTAGCGAACGTAGGGGGTTGCTCCCGCATCCCCCACAAACAGAGAAAAGACTTATTTCGGAACTCTTAGTAACGACTTTGTTGTTTCCGGCGTTATCCGGCTCGGCGAAACAAATGACGAGTGCATGGGCCCGTGGGTCTGGAGCAGAGATCGTCCTCCTGTCGACCCGACCATGTGCCGATATTCGAGTACCCGGAGACGGTGACGTGCAATGACCGAAGCGGTAACTGGTGGCCGAGAGTGTGGGTGGTCGTGAAGTAGGTAACAGTGTTCCACTTTGATCGGATCAGCCTCTCGGCGTCCCAGGCTCTAAGGAGCCCCGGCTGATTCGCAATTAACTCTGAAATACTCCAGAGTCGAAATACTCGGGAGGAGAAAGCCTACTGAGAGAGTGAAAAACCCTCCAGGACGAGTGTAAATTCCATTTGCATGGATGATTAGGCCGTGAGGCTTAATTTCCAGCCTGGAATAGTAGCTGGTGACGTTTGGCATATCATACTCCTGGTAGACCTCGCCCACCCTACCGTGTCACACTGATGCTAGCTAGGCAACCCTTTGCCCAGCCACAGAAGTCCTCTGAGCGGACGAGTTTGCCTCAGAGGCCGGTTTTCGTCGAACCTCCCGTGAAAATTCGGCTGACGCCCGATTATTAAGCAATAGAGACAGCTAAAAAGTAGTTTGGATTTTTCCTGGGTGAACAATCCGGGAAAATATCCTTACAGATGAAAACTTGAATTATATTTCAAATACTGTGGACGATGCTTATCTTTTAGTTTAATATCAGAGATAATCTGTAGGGTATACCAAAAGGGATATTTCGTGTTCTTTGTCTTCGATTTTTTACAAG
The DNA here is from genome assembly GCF_001412515.2 of Diachasma alloeum. Lineage (NCBI taxonomy): Eukaryota > Metazoa > Arthropoda > Insecta > Hymenoptera > Braconidae > Diachasma > Diachasma alloeum. The sequence continues at coordinate 279,969 of NW_021680525.1, read as the reverse complement.
GTACATTCTTATTAAAAATGGAGTAAATTTCCTTATAAAATATGTCACACTTTTCATTAACATCATCGGAGTTATTTAGCATATCATCCCAGGGTATTTTCGATAGAAGGCCATAAATATACTGATTGTCTGCCTTATTAAAATTATATATCTTCTTATCATTGTTATTAGCTCCAGTAGAAGACAGGTAATGGTTCGATTTTTCGTTACGTGTTGCTCTGATAATAATTGAAGGAGACAGAAGTATCATCTACCAGATTTGGTTTTACAGCGGTGTGTGTGTCACTCATTACAACTGGCAGTATCAGCAGCGACAAAGGACACTCTCCCCAGGAACTTGGAATTTTTGATTAAAGAGACGTATAATTGGTTTTTACATTCGAGTCTACATCAGATGGCCTATGCAGAGCTTTATAAGTTGATAAAACAACAAAGCTTCTGTAAAAATTCTCCTTCTGAGTGAAACTAGGTGGTTGGCTATCGAGAGAGCTTTGGAATGTATTCTCAGCCAGTGGGTTGAGCTGCAGACGCATTTCGAAATCATGAGGAGAATAGAGGCATGTTATATAGCTGAATTGCTCTATAGTAATTACGAGGATCAAGTATATCTGACGTATGTCTATGAGGTCGTGAAAGAAGTCCAAAAGACGAATAAAATTTTTGAAGCAAAATCGGCAGATCCTCTCTAAGCTTTAGAAAGCCTCCAACATTTGATTCAGTCAATATCCAACAAAATACTTATACCATCAGCAAGAATTAACATTCTAACTGATGATATCAGTAAGCATTTCGATCCAAATCCTTATCTTGGTTATTCATTCGAAAAATCTCTTCTCGATCTCGAGTCTGATCCTCAATCAAAAAGAGCAATCAAGGATCGATGCATCGATTTTACTAAGAAGCGATTTTCGATTTTAGAAGAATCGACTTCCATCAAATTTGATATTGCTAGAGAAGATGAAACTCTTGCATCCTAGTGAAGCAACGAAAAACCGACTTCACAAATTACCCATCCTGGATTTAGTTAAAGAATTCGTACCAAACGATGACACGATTTCCAAAATCGAGACGCAGTGGATCAATTTAAATAATGTTGAATGGCAAAATGCTAAGAATTCTGGAGAATTTTGGTCTGAAGTCATAACGTACAAAAATGTCTGTAATGACAATCCTTATCAGGAACTTGCAAACTTTGCTCTGAGCTTATTAAGTTTACCAATATACAATGCAGAGATTGAACGTGTGTTTAGTCAAATGAATCTCTTTAAATCTAAATTACGTAATCGTCTGCACACTGGTACCGTTAATGCCATCCTCACCATTCGTTACGGTCTAAAACGAGCCGACCAATGCTGTCACGATTACGAACTACCTCAAGAAGTCTTGAAGGATATTGGGACCCTGAAATCCTATCGGAGGAGTCAGGGAGCAGTTGAGAAAGGCGAGGAGGGCCAGAATTTGACTAAGAGAGAGTTTGTGGAAGTCATAACACAGTTGAATAGTTTTTCACTATAATTATTTTATGTTGTTGCTAACTGTTGAAAAATATATTCTTTATGGCTTTTTTGAGGTATATGAATGCATACATGATTATAAAACTGTTCATGTTATGATAAAATCATTAAATAAAGAGTATTGATGGAAAAATTGTGAAAATTCAATCAATTTGGAGTTTAAAAAAGTCTAGTGACATGAGTGGCTGAAATGTATATTTTTCCGTCGACCTTAGTGACGAGCGGAGCTCCCGCGTTGGCAACACTGATCGACAGACATCGTGTTTGCTACTATTTTTTAAGGTTATGTACGAAGTATTTACTGCTTCGGTAACTGAATAGTACCAACATACAAAATATTGACATATTAAGTTTTTTAACGCAATTATAAACCGTGAAATATAGAGGCGCCTTATTAATTTGTATACCTAATAAATTAGCGACCACTCTCTTCCCGAAAGAAAAGTATGTGATATATTACGTAAACTTGAAGCAATACACAGCTCTTGGTATAAGACAAAAGAATATTCATCGTGTTTTGAAATTCAATCAGAAGCCCTGGTTGGAATCTTACATTGATCTGAATACTATGAAAAGACAACAGTCAAAAAATGAATTCGAGAAGAACTTCGACAATTTGATGAATAATGCTGTATTCAGAAAAACTATGGAAAATGCTAGAAAACAGAAAGATATTAAGCTCGTCACACATTGGAGTGGTCGATATGGAGCAAAAGCACTGATAGCAAAACCCCATTTCCGTAGCTGTATGGTGTTTGATGATAATGAATGAACGGAACATCCGTATATTTCAAGAAACCTATCCATTGTAACATGATAAAAATCATGTACTGTTCCTCGTCTGAACTGACTGCGGATCATGGGGGGAAAATTAGTATTTTTACCTCAGCGAGGAGTCGGATCACCCAGGGCCACAATTGTCATTTTATTTATTTTTTCTATTATTTACTTTCTTTTCATCATTCTCTCGAACTCTGTCGATCGCGCTCACCGTGGGGTACGTGAGCTTCGTTACGAGGGGAGTGGAGNTCGATCGCGCTCACCGTGGGTTACGTGAGCTTCGCGACGAGGGGAGTGGAGCGGAGCATCGGGAATGACTACAAGTCGGCACTACAGCAGATGACGAGTAGCACACCGACTAGCACGCACACACCGAGTTTGGGAGACTCACACCACGAAAGACGCGAGAGACGACCGACGCACGCCAGCAGGCATCTCAGGCCTCTACGTGCGAAACCCCACCGCCTCACCGATGGATCGGGGGCGCAAGGCCGCTCAGTAAAAAACTCATACTGCAACATTGAGGGAGCATCGAATTATGTTGGCTTCTGCGCTGTTCAATGCGGATCACATCCACCGACCGCACAGCGCAGGTCTCAGTTCTCTGGGACTCAGGAACTGGGAATTATGACAATTTTAAAATTCCCAATTCAAAATCATATAATAACGCGGATTCTCCGCGCTTCATCGCGTGATCGGGGTGGGGGTAGAAAAGATTTTGAGGTTCCTCGGGGCGATGTACGGCCCCGACGGACACTCTTCGCTGGGGTTCAGCCATATTAAGTCGCTCTGGGCAATTAAAGTTTTATTATGCTCTTTGAGCTTCTTTAAATTGTTAAAACAATTATTACTTTGGTGTGCCTGGATTTTCCGGCCTTTTCCTGACGTCGCCGTACTGAGGGTCCAGACGAGTTTACCCTGGAGTTTCTCGCGTATCAAACGGTGAGCGTGATTTAATTTGTGAGTGCTCGCGTAGTTTTTCGATTCATTTCTCCGGTGGCCATTTTGGACACCGTTTGAGTGTTAAAATTCGAGCCTTTTACCTTCGGGACGCGGCACTCAGTGGCCTTTGGCCTCATTCCTTTATTGTCATTGGTGAATATTAATTATTTCATTCAGATTGTTGCCGTTTATCGGTTTTGATTTTGGAACTTTGTTCAATTTCTTCCTTCGTGTGGCTCTCGCATCGTCGTCGCTTGCGGGTGATCCTCGCGTCTTAGCGTCTCCCACGCATCTCTGAAGTTATTATTATTTCTTTTTGTTAATTAGTATCACTAGGTTAATTACATTTTTTTTTGGTTTGTATAGCGTCTTTGCTCGCGGGAATCCTCTCCCGCACGTGTACAGAATCCTACGTTAACTCTCGTATGGACGAGCAAAAGATCACACTTAACTTATGATTTAAAAATATATTTTTGTCTGTGTTTTGTAAACAGTTGCATATTGTTGAGTACGCTCATTGTAGCCTGTTCCCACATGCATCCGCGGTTATCTGAGCTAATCGTGGAACGCGGCTCAACGGTGTGACCTTGTCCTTTGGCGGTTAAAAGGACTGGCGCCCTTTTTGGCATTTTGTCTCCTCTCGTTATTCCCGTCGTTCTAAGTCCGGGTTGAGAGAGTCCAAAGGGGTCGCTGGAAGTTCGTGGAGAACCACGCGCCTGAATCCTGGAGACGCGCTTGGAAAAATACCTCACACCTAAATTTGGGGATTCAGCAAAACTCATATATACCGACACAGATAGCTTACTCTGTTTCAAGTACCAAATATCTATGAGTCTATAAAACAAGACACACATGTTCCATACATCTGACTATAAAGAGAATAATGAGTATAGAATGGCGCTCGTAAACAAGAAATAAACAAGTATTAGGACTCATGAAGGATGAGAATAATGGTCGAATCATGGTTGAATTTGTAGGTCTATCTTTAGGGCTATGAGCTCCGATTCTGAGCTCTGATGTCTGGGGGTTGTCCTTATATGTCTTTCCCTGTGATGGCGGGAGAAGGGGAGGGGGGGGGGGCAGCCAATCGTATGTTTTTAATTGATCAGCTGCTCAATTCAAAAACGGGGAGGGCGGTTTCCTAAATGGGGTTCACTTGATCTCCTTTATCCCTGTTAAGGTTGTTAGGGTTTTTATGGATTTCCAAACCCTCTCAGTATTTCCTTTCGAAATACCCTTGAGATTTGGCCAACATTCTCGCTTGACCGTACTGGAGAGTATGTCCAATGTCCATCCAGTGCTCAGCCAGGGCAGACTGTTCTGAGTAACCGTATTTGGAACACCGCCGGTGTTCCTTGATCCGTGTACTGATCTTCCTCCCGGTTTCTCCAATGTATACTTTCCCGCATGAGCAAGGGATCTCGTACCCTCCTGGTGTGCTCAGGGGTGGTCTTGGATCCTTTGCACTCGGCAGCATCTGTCCGATCTTCTTTAGGGGTTGGAAGATCGTTCGGATGTTATGTTTCCCGAGTACTATACTTATGCTTTCTGTTGTGCCTCTCAGATAGGGGAGGAGGGTCACTTTAGGTCTTTCCTGGTTTTCCTCAGGATCAGTCTCCTCTCGGGGAGCAGAGCTTGCTCTGAAGCTTATGCTTGACCTTTCGAATTTGATGGATGTTATATCCATTCTTGGTCAGAGCTGTCTCAAGATGTTCAACTTCACTGTCGACGCTGGAGGATTGAGAGATTGTGAGTGCTCTATACATTAGGGAGCTAATGACAGAGTTCTTTTGGGAGGGGTGGTGATGGGAAGTGGCATTCAGATACCTATCTGTGTGAGTTAGTTTGCGATATACTTGGTGGCCTAGAATGCCATCCTCGTGGCGTCAAACCAGCACATCTAGAAATGGAAGGCATCTATCCTGCTCAGTTTCCATGGTGAACTTGATCCTTGTGTGCTGAGTATTCAAGAACTCTAGGAACTGAGTTAGAGCAGTTTTTCCATATGACCAGATGACAAAGGTGTCATCCACATACCTGAACCACACAGTTGGTTTCCGAGGCGCTGACTTTAATACTTCGTTCTCAAAATGTTCCATGAATATATTTGCAATAATCGGGGAGATGGGAGAACCCATTGCTGCTCCCCATTTTTGCTCCTAGTACTCTCCTTCGAACTGAAAATATGTAGAAGTCAAGCAGTACTCAATGAAAGGAAGGAATCGGGGGGAAAGGTCTTTGGATTTTTTGATGATTTCAAAGGGTTCTGGGATTGGGACGTTAGTGGAGAGCGATTCTACATCAAAACTCACTAGAATATCATCTGGTAAAGTCCTGAGATTACTCAGTTTATTGCCAAAATCCAGTGAGTTCTGAATGTATGAATCACTCAAACCAGTCAACTTTTGGAGTGGTTTTGTGAGAAACTTAGCCAGCTGGTAAGTTGGCGCTCCAATATTGCTAACAATAGAACGCAGAGGAATAGACTCTTTGTGGATTTTGGGGAGTCCATAGAGTCTGAAAAGAAAGGATTCTTTAGGAGTAAGGAATTTTGTCAGATCCGCCGAGAGATCAGCTTTCTTCAGGAGATCAGTAGTTTTACGTTCAATTGTACGAGTAGGATCCTTCCTGAGTTTTATGTAAACTCTGGAATCACTCAATATCGCACTGAGCTTTCCGGAGTAGTCATCCTTATCCATAACAACCGTGGCATTGCCTTTGTCGGACGAAAGAATAATGAGATCATTATTCTCCTTTAGACTACGCAGTGCAAGACGTTCCTCCCTGGTGATATTGTCACTAGGTGGAGTAGCCTTGTGGAGGATGTTGGACAACTGCTTCCGGATCTTATCACTGGTCTCCGAAGGAAGATGGTAGATCGCTGTTTCGATCCGACTGATAATTTCCTCGGTAGGGATCTTCTTCGGGGCAACAGCGAAGTTGTGTCCTTTCGCCAACACAGACACTTGTGCTTTACTGAGCTCGTATTTGCTCAGATTCTTCACAGTGTGAGTGAGGGTTGGGACTTTCTCTTGGGGGATCAGCTTCTTGAACTTACCCTTCTGACTCTCAGTTCTCATCTCAACTGTTCGAACTGCTTGTTCAAGTAACACGATCAAGAGTCTCCCACATCTGAGACTCTAACGTCTGAGCTAGGAGAAGGTGAAAATTGAGAAGCTGTCTGGAAAGATGGGCCAAGTTCTTCTTAGGCGCTATTATTCTTTCCTTGACCAGTCTCAGCGAAGCTTGGAGGACGATGGCATTTGCCTGCTTCGAGGGAACAGGGTTCCTCAGACGGAGGAATTTTAGTACCACTTGATGGTCATGGCCCCTTTTCAAAAAGGTTAGGGAGCACAGTTGGACGTGCAAGGACTTCCTAAGTTTGGTGAATAAATTCACCGACCCAAGAATAGCCTCTTCGTGGAGGCTTGTAATCTTTATTTTGAGGCTTTCGCGGCCATTATTAATGACATTATTGGCTTCCTGATGGATGCCGCGTTTGGTTTCAACATTGCGCCGACGTTTCTCAAACATTGCAGTCTGCATCTTCAGGGCTATGAACTCCGATTCTGAGCTCCGCTGTCTAGGGGTTGTCCTTATATGTTTTCCCCTGTGATGGTGGGGGAAAGGGAATGGGGGTCAGCCAATCGTATGTTTTTAATTGACCAGCTGGTCAATTAAAAAACCGGGAGGACGGTTTTCCAAATGGGGTTCACTTGATATCCTCTGTCCCTGTTGAGGTTGTTAGGGTTTTTATGGATTTCCAAACCCTCTCGGTATTTCCTTTCGAAATACCCTTGAGATTTGGCCAACATTCTAGCTTGGACATACTGGATAGTATGTCCAGTGTCCATCCAGTGTTCAGCCAGGGCAGACTGTTCTGAGTGACCGTATTTGGAACACCGCCGGTGTTCCTTGATCCGTGTACTGATCTCCAACTCACACAGATAGGTATCTGAATGCCACTTCCCATTACCACCCCTCCCAAAAGAACTCTGTCATTAGCTCCCTAATGTATAGAGCACTCACAATCTCCGAATCCTCCAACGTCGACAGTGAAGTTGAACATCTTGAGACAGCGTTAACCAAGAATGGATATAACATCTATCAAATTCGAAAGGTCAAGCATAAGCTACAGAGCGAGCTCTCTGCTCCCCGAGAGGAGACTGATCCTGAGGAAAACCAGGAAAGACCTAAAGTGGCCCCTATTTGAGAGGCACAACAGAACGCATAAGTAAAGTACTCGGAAAACATAACATCCGAACGATCTTTCAACCTCCAAAGAAGATCGGACAGATGCTGCCCAGTGTACAGGATCCAAGACCACCCCTGAGCACACCAGGAGTGTACGAGATCTCTTGCTCATGCGGGAAAGTGTACATTGGAGAAACCGGGAGGAAGATCAGTACACGGATCAAGGAACACCGACGGTGTTCCAAATACGGTCACTCAAAACCGTCTACCCTGGANTGAGTGACCGTATTTGGAACACCGCCGGTGTTCCTTGATCCGTGTACTGATCTCCAACTCACACAGATAGGTATCTGAATGCCACTTCCCATTACCACCCCTCCCAAAAGAACTCTGTCATTAGCTCCCTAATGTATAGAGCACTCACAATCTCCGAATCCTCCAACGTCGACAGTGAAGTTGAACATCTTGAGACAGCGTTAACCAAGAATGGATATAACATCTATCAAATTCGAAAGGTCAAGCATAAGCTACAGAGCGAGCTCTCTGCTCCCCGAGAGGAGACTGATCCTGAGGAAAACCAGGAAAGACCTAAAGTGGCCCCTATTTGAGAGGCACAACAGAACGCATAAGTAAAGTACTCGGAAAACATAACATCCGAACGATCTTTCAACCTCCAAAGAAGATCGGACAGATGCTGCCCAGTGTACAGGATCCAAGACCACCCCTGAGCACACCAGGAGTGTACGAGATCTCTTGCTCATGCGGGAAAGTGTACATTGGAGAAACCGGGAGGAAGATCAGTACACGGATCAAGGAACACCGACGGTGTTCCAAATACGGTCACTCAAAACCGTCTACCCTGGATGAACACTGGATGGACACTGGATATACTATCCAGTACGACCAAGCCAGAATGTTGGCCAAATCTCAAGGGTATTTCGAAAGGAAATACCGAGAGGGTTTAGAAATCCATAAAAACCCTAACAACCTCAACAGGGACAGAGGATATCAAGTGAACCCCATTTGGAGAACCGTCCTCCCGGTTTTTTAATTGACCAGCTGATCAATTAAAAACATACGATTGGCTGACCCCCCCTTCCCCCTCCATCACAGGAGAAGACATATAAGGACAACCCCTAGACAGCGGAGCTCAAAATCGGAGCTCATAGCCCTGAAGATGCAGACTGCAATGTTTGGGAAACGTCGGCCCAATGCTGAAACCAAACGCGGCATCCATCCGGAAGCCAATAATGTCATTAATAATGGCCGCGAAAGCCTCAAAACTAAAACCTGAAGGTGTTAAAGCTGCTACAGTCAGGAAAAGCACATTCAATGATTATAAAAATTGTCTTTTTGATAATGAGCACATTATCAGGAATCAGTATTGAATCCAGAGCAAAAAACATGAGGTGCACACAATCTGCTAGCGGAAGATGGTTTTGAGTTGGGAAGATGATGAACGTATGATTTCACACCATACAACAGATACTCTATCTTGGGGTTATTTCGAACCACTTGTGTAATTACAAATATTCTCAGATTGTTTTTCATAATAATAATAGTAATGGTAATAACGTACACATTTGAATAAATGAATAAGCTTTTTGAACATTTAACGAAGCGTTTTTATTGTTTTATGTATACTTGTTTTCTTACAATTATTATACAGTTATCTTAAAATGAGTATTAAATATATTCCGTCTATATTCTTCTGATAATATAGCATTCAATATTCTTTCATGAAAACTTATTCAACGTTTAAGATCATGATCTCGAGCAATCTGAGTAATAGTTGCAGAGTACGCGAGTTATCCCCACTCCAACTCCCAATGGATGGTCCATCATGGAACAGTTGAGAACCATCGAGAATATTCGAGACCAATCGAGTATCCTATTTCATGCAAGTCTCAACCGCGATCGTAGCGCCTATATACAATGTCTTACAAGTTCCAACCGGTCATTATGCTATCATATAAGTCCCAAGAGGATTTAGGAAGTACCCCCACCACGCGCAAATCCATGAGTCATCAGCTACCGCTCCGAATGACGCATCAATGACATCATCGATCTAGAAAATTCCATGACGGTGATGCCACCACTAATATGATATTCCATACAAGTCCCAACAGGACTTAGGAAGCACCCTCCACCGCGTGATAAGTCATCGATGACGTCATTCTTCTCGAATGGACAAGTCTCAGCAGGACTTACAGGAAACCCCCACCTTGTACATCAATGAGTCATCAGTCTGAGTGACTCACAGATGTCATTCATCTTGAAAATATTCAACCATTGTTTTAATATATTTGCAAATGTTTGCATATGTTTGTAAATGTTTGCAAATGTTTCCAAATGTTTGCAAATAATCGCAAAATGTTTGCGGAATGTTGTCAAATGTTTGCAAAATGTTTGCAAATGTTTCCAAATGTTGTCAAATGTTTGGAAAATGTTTGCAAATGTTTGTAAATGTTTGCAAATTTTTGCAGAATGTTTACAAATGTTTGCAAATGTTTGCAAAATGTTTGAAAATGTTGTTAAATATTTGAACATGTTTAAGACTTACGGGGAGTTCCGCCACCGTGCAAGTACATGAGTCATCAGGCCGAGTGACTTATCGATGACGTCATTCATCTCAAAATTCCCGCGATTGTGGCGGCAATATCCCATTTTATCCATGTGTCCACAGGTTTTCATATGATTATATCTCATACAAGTCCCACCATGCGAGTCAATGACTCATCGATGACGTCATCCATCTCGAACCTTCTGCAGCTTGTGGCGCCAATTTCCGATTTCATGCAAGTTTCAACATGTCATTATATTCCATACAAGTCTCAACAGGTCTTAGAGGGATTCCCCCCATCACGCGAGTCGATGAGTCATCAATGACGTCATCCTTCTCGAACATTCCGCGATGGTGGCGCTACCATTTCAGAACTTTCCACGACGGTGGCGCCCTTGGTGGCAGTTGGGTGAAGTAGTATCCAGAACCCGCTTAGCTTACCTACTATCGCTTTCTGGCAACGGTTAAATCATCGATATGTATACACTCGCTTGTTCACCTTTCAAGATATCGAGTATATTCAATAGCGAAGTGGTGAACCGGGTTAAATCGATTATGACTTTTGGCCAGTTTTTGATGAGTATCTCGGAATCTAAGAGATAGGGAATTATTTCTCATGATAAAGCGCCTGGAGGCTGGTTCACCGAGCCCTTTCTATAGATAATCTTACACGGAATAGCTGCCAACCTCATCGACCAACGAGCCAGCCGTCCTGTTGGGTCTTTCAGGTTTTTAAGCCACGTTAAACTGTGGTGATCAGTCACCACCTTAAACCTGTAACCCTCCAGGTACTGGCGAAATTTGTGCACTGCCCAAACTATTGCCAGACACGCTTTCTCCATTGTCGTATACCTCGTTTCGGCCCCTGATAAAATTCTACTCGCACATGCGATTAGGTGTTCAGCACCATCAAACTTTTGGTGGAGAACAGCCCGCAACCTTATATCACTGGCATCCGTGTACAGAATAAAAGGGCGACCGCAATCTGGGTAGCTCAAAACTGGTGACAAGGTTAGTTTAGATTTTAACTCCTCGAATGTCAATTGTTGGGGTTCTCCCCATTCGAAGGTACTCTTCGACCCTGTGATTTTATGGAGGGGGGCAACGGTGGTAGCAAACTTCAAAATAAATCGTCTGTACCAGCCCGCCATTCCTAAAAATCTCTGAACCCCTTTCTTATCTGTTGGGGTCGGATACTCGGTAATAGGGGAAATTTTCTCAGGATCCACCCTGAGTCCATGACGATCAATAATAAATCCTAGATACTGTCATGATTTTTTCTTTGGCCTCAACAAATACGCAATCAACCCTAACCCGAAATTCTCGATTATCCAAACACGGCCAACTCATTACCTTCGTTCTCGTAATCCGCCAAGTCTGAAACGCCAAAAACCATAACGCTAAAACTGGACTTCGGGAACAATCAGCAGCGCATCCAATCCTTACTTCGTGTATTTAGGGCGCCAGCCGATTTTTAGCAACGCGGAATCGACAAACCGTAACCGGAACCGTATTTTCTTAAAACTAAACACTGATTGTCCCCAAAAATCCAATAACGACAAGAAACATATCACAAACCATACGCAGAAATGTGGATTACGAGGGTACGGGATTTACTCGGCTGCTCAGTGTGCGGGTCGTGGAGAGAGGGGTGGATTCGTGGACGAGAACATCAATTAACAAAGCCAATCATTGATCGAGAAACCAATAAACCAATGTCTTAAATTCCAAACGCGATAGGTAAGGTCGATATTGAATAATAAACATAATTGTACTGACGTGTTTCGCTATTGCCGATATTAATACAAAATCGTAAATTCGTACAAATACAAAATTACATCAATGTGACTCAACATAATTTTAAATACTCTGAAATGATCCATTAAACTCCAAAAGACTCGAAAATATGCGAATCATAATTTTAAGTATGAAAAAGAAAGCGATCCCAATCCAAAGCTGATAGAGAGAAGCAAAAGTATTGTCCACGAGGGGAACACGAATCCGAGAGAGAGACTATAGGAAGGTAACGTACATGCGAGAGAGAACGGATGAGGTAGCTACGCGAAATAAAGAGAGAGCTCACGATAATGTACTAATTTTTCTTATTTTCGACGGTAATTAATCGAATTTCAAATTCTGGAGCATCTTTATAATGGCTTTCTTAATTCTTACGCCATTTGTAACCCATTAAAATCGGGGATCTGATCTACCGAAAAGGTAGCAAAATAAGCTAGGGAGCTTGAATCAGCCACGTGGCTGATTTACCGGAAGGGAGCATTTCTAACCCGAAAATGGAGGTTTTCTCCATGAAAATAGGTAGCTTACGGTCTCAAATGATTTCTAAAATAATAGGTAGCTTATTTATTGCCGCAAGAGAGCTTAGATATTTTTTATTGTTCTGGATTTCAACCATAAAAGTAAGGATAAGTAAAAAGATAGCGTCCCCATGCCCAACCGGAATCCAAAACTCAACGAACGCTAGAGATCATTAAAACGCGTAAGAGGTAGCTTAAGAACAATTCAGGTAGCCTAATTTTTCTCCCAAAACTCGTGTGAGTTTGAGAAATATAAAGAAATAGGTAGCGTAGAATAATTACGTAAAGAGCAAGAAAAGGTAGCAAGCAAAAAAAAAGGTAGCAATGAAGTAGGTAGCGAGTGGCATCCATCCCCGTAGCGAGACGCATAAAGCATGAATTTTTGCACAAACGTTATGGTAGGTAGCATTATTAATATATTTTGATTTATGCAGGTAGCATAATTATTAATTAGATAATTTCAGGTAACTTCCAGGGAGCATTTGGGTTCGTTTGAAGGGTTTCCTGTCCTTCATACCATGAGTATCGGTGTTGGCGTCATTCCGAGAAGTAGCGACGCCATCCCGCATAGTCCAATCGCTTTTCCGAAAAACCGCACTAATTCACTTTTGATCACCTCTAAATAAGTACACCGGTACTTACCATAGTGTGAAGCGTTGAAGTCGACGGAATTTTGATCATGGGGCCCCGATAATTAACTCGGAAGAACACTCGTTCAGGGTATATTGATTCGTACCTCACTCTTAGTCGTCCGGGTGGATACTGTAATGGCGACTATCGCGTGTGTCCGCTCGGGCCTGTTGCATAGTGGTGGGGAGTCTGGGGGAGACTAGCCCCGTACGGTGCTGACTCGAGTGTTGGAGATGCGAACTATCGATTCCCGGGGCAATTGTGCGTGAAATATTTAAAGATTTAAATTTGAATTTTCATATAATTGTTTCTAATTATTTTAACCAAACAAAACTGTAATTACTTGAACCCAACGCGAAACTGAGATGGCTGAGCGGGTCTTCACTCCATCTACGACCGGAATAAGGTAGTTTATCTACAGAGGGCACTCTCCGGAGAGGAATTCGGACTTTACCAACGAAAACTCAAACGCAAATGCAAACTTAACTCAACTAAAAACCCAATGGCGATCCGTTTCGACGACTGGGCAATCGTCTTTACGGCCTTCCAACTGAAAGTCCTAACACTCTCGCTCAAGGGAGCGCAAGCATTTCAACTCGACCTATGTACTCACTCTATCGACAAACCAAAAGGGTTACAGGAAACACTGGGTAGCACATTATCTTGGCCAAATATCCCACGGTGATATCCTGATCTTTAACCGAATTTACGTGGGAAAATCTCAAAAATACTAAATTCTAACTCAACAAAAGTGACTCGACAAAAATATCTGTAAAATATCTTGTTTATTTAATGAAGTTATGTAATGAATATTATTCTAAAAATTTAGGGAATCGATTCACGCGATAGGTAACCAATTTGAGTAGTTCTTCGAACTCAACGTAGCTCTGAAATAGAGTTAAGGTAGCAGGTAGCTCTAATTCTCCGTATAGATTTT
>NW_021680525.1:258012-265922 GCF_001412515.2 Diachasma alloeum | reverse complement strand
CTCTCTCTCTCTCTCTCTCTCTCTCTTTTTCTATATATAAATACCCTGGAGTTCCGCAGGTGACGAATTCGCCTGGAATTTCGTCACAATACTTAACCTCTGCCTGACAGAAATTACTTTTTTCTTTATTTATTACTAATCCTGCTGCTCGAATCTTGTCTAGTACTACTGTTAATTGATGGAGATGTTCCTCAAACATAGATGACACCACTAGGATGTCATCCAGGTAATCAAAAGCGTGAGGATCCATATCCAGTCCTATCAACCTGTCCAGCAACTTCTGAAAAGTTGCTGGATCGTTACACCGTCCGTATGACATGCGGGTGAATTGATAAAACCCCATACCCGGTACTGTGAACGCTGTGATCTCTTTACTTTTCTAACGGGATTTGGTGATAAGCATGGCTCAGTCTATATTCGATATATATCTAGCGCCTCGAAGTCTGTCTAGAATGGACTCCATCCTCGGGAGGGGACAAACGGCCTTCTTTGTCACTTCATTTACTTTCCTGGAGTCTAGGCATAACCGGTATGATCCAGTCGGCTTTCTATGCATCACTATTGGCGTCGACCAGGTGCTGCTGGAGAGTTCAATTACTCCTTCCCTCAGCATTTTTCTCACCTACTCATGTATCGCATCTTTGATGCGAGGAGAGGTGGGTAACATCTTTGATTAATTGGGGTATGGCCCTGGACGTCAGTAGGGTGCTCTTAAGTTCACATCCAGCCCAAAAATCAACCTAAAATCCATGCCCAGAATACATTTGTTATTTAATTCCGGGGTGACTCTGAAGTCAATTACTTTCGTCACGTTGTCTACTGTAGTAGGAATTCTTACTGTCCCCAAAATTGTTAATTTTTGGTCATTGGCCACTACTGCCTGAATTCCGTTCGTTTTATAAATAGGGAGTGCCAATTCCTCCGCTATTTCTTTCCCAATAGCACCGAGATGTAAGCTATAAGCTCCTGTGTCTACGAGTGCTTTGACAGTCTTCTCATCTATCAAAACCCCAATCTCTAGTCGTCTGTCAGCATCTTTTCCTGACAGAAACTTTAAGGTGGTGATTTCCTCCCTTGATGGCAGCATGTCGTTTTAAACGACCAATGGAGGATTGACCGTCTGTCTACAATTAACATTTGTGGTGGAGTTCTCCCCCGCAACCCTCGCTAGGTCCCCAATGCCTTCTCAACATTTACTTGCTCCTCGACTTGGCTCACTACTGGAACCCTCAACTCATTCTCAACATTTGCAAAATTTACAAGTTGTGGGGGTCTTCCAAAAGTTTCTCTTTTGTGAGTATCCCTCCCCCCTTTAATTTGAGGAGAGTCCTCGAACCTGACTGGTCCCGACGACTCACCTCCTCTACGTTGAGGAGAGTCCCCAAGCCTCACCGGCTGACGACTCCCTCCCTCCTTTGTTTCCTACTGAAACGTTGTGAGTTTCTCTACTTCCTCTATCTTTCCTATGAATTTGATAATTTGAATCCTTTTGCCCGTCATTTAAGAGGCTTGATGCAAGATTCACTCTACGTTCATTTTCTTCGACTTTATTAATTTGTTGAGTTATTCCCCTGACTGCACTGGAGCGATTTCCCCGAGAGTCACGCGGGGTCCCCCCACCACTTTCTCTATTTTGTTGACGTGTGGAGTCATCGACTTCTAAGGACCCTATTCCGACCCCTTTCAATTGGCCCCTTTCCCGTTTCCCGAAATCCTAGGGCACTGAGGTCTAATATGGCCTGGCTCCCGACAATGATAGCATATTCTATCGTTAATGTGAGGACACTTGTTGATAAGGTGTCCTACCTGATCGCAATGGTGACATCTAGCATACCTAACGAACTCTGAGATTGGAGCTGGAGGTCGTCCCGCTTCGGAAGCCAATTGGATGGAGGAATTTTTTATTCCTCCCTCTTGCCTGGGTACCAACTCATTCCCTTTGCCCTCCGAGATCTGAGAGACGATTGATTTAAGTTGGTAGGAATCACTAGGTGGGGTTGCCCCAGAGGTGTTTTTCTTGCTTTGCCCTCGGGAATTACCCTTCCCCTTCTTAGATCTCTCCTTTTTACCCCGCTTCTCCTCAACAAAATTTACTTTCTCGACTCTGACTTTATTGGACGCAGGTGAAGATGCGAATGGACCGAATTTATGAGTGGAACTCCCACTGTTGCCCAACATCCACATGCGTTCTAATTTTTTCGTCGCGTCGAGTAGTTCAAGGTATGTTTGAATTCGATCGTCCTCTAAAAAATATATGTATTCTCCCATCAAACCCTGAATGACAATATCTACTTGCGTGCTCTCCTCTACCGATTTAGGTAGCCTTTGATACATTGAACACATATCTGAGATGTACTCAAAAGCTGATTCATTCGGTCTTTGTTTTCGTTTCTTGATTTTTTTTATTGAGGACGGCATTCTCACTGCCTTTCCATAAATATTATTCAAAATCTTTCTTCCAAGACGTCCCACTCCTTCTCTTCCAAATTTTCTAAGGTGAACCAGTCCAATGCGCTACCCGTTAACACCTCCGCGAATTTTCCCTCGATCGTTTTTCCTGATTTTCCTACTTCTACATTTTCCGATGAACAGAGTCAGAAATTTACCTGGGTCTTCGGTTGGTTTCCCACCAAATTTTATTCCCCATTGTTTCGCTTGCTCGACCACCCTATTCAATGCTGTCTCATAAGTGTTATCGTTCCTTTCTTCCCCCCGATTATGGCGAATTGAAGGCCCTTGATACCCATATTGGTTTACGAAAGGGTTGGGTGAATAGTAATAAGGGTAGTAAAGAGCCTGAGGAGAGAATCCAGGGTGAGAATAGAAGGGCATCTGTCCCCCTGCCCCGTCTGATCCTCCTCGTGCTCTGAGTCACCACTTTCGTCTTCTATTGCACGAGTGGAAATTCTGTCCAGGTCTCAATCAGAAACTAATCAAGTCCGATCCGAAATTCTGATCAGGCATGTTACGCCTCTGCCTTATGTTTTTCCACTAGGGTTTCTCCGCCTTCCATCATTAGGCATTAATCAAATTTAATTTTTTTGAGAGAAAAAATTAGCAACTTTCTAGCCGGGAATCGAACCCGGGACCTCCTAATGTCGCGTCGGGTGCTCTTACCATCTGAGCTACCAGGACACTTACGAATTTCACTCTCAAATTGACTCATACCCGAGTGGAAATTCTGTTCAGGTCTCGATCAGAAACTGATCAAGTCCGATCCGAAATTCTGATCAGGCATGTTACGCCTCTGCCTTATGTTTTTCCACTAGGGTGGGTGCGACTTTTTATTTTGAAAGGGGTCCGCATCCCCTTTTGCTGACTTTCTTTCATCGGGAGGTTTTGATGTGAAGGAAACATTTTCTTTTAGTGGTGTCGAAGTAGCAGGCCTCGTACTTTCCTCTTTCTTTAATTTTTCTCTTCTAATTTTGGGTTAGGCCCCCGTCTGAGGGGGGACAGCCGTGGGTGCCCACGGAAATTGGTTTTGAGGGTGGTGGTACGGACCTGTTGGCATTTGTGGAGGGTAAATTCCATATGGGAATGGATATGGGGGCTATTGTCCCGGCAAACCCCCTGAAAGTCCTGAAGGGATGGTGTATGGGGTGTACCCATGTGAAATTGGAATTTCTGGATTGTCAAATTTCTGTTGAATATTTATTTCCGGTAGTTGTACCGGTTTTGGAGATTTACCCGAATGTTTTAGAGTAACTGGAGTTGACATTTTTGGGTCTGGTGGTTTTGTCAGCTTTCCATTAAGCTTTCATGGCCTCACTTAATGACAAATCAACTTTAAAATCATGACTCGTAGGGGTTATTGCGGTGGAATTCTCCCCATCCACCTGATCCTCTGGGGTCTTTGTCTCTTCTATTGTTTGATCTAGGGGATTGTTCCTCCACTAATTCACTTGCGGGAGTTTTGATTGATCTCCTTCATTCATAATAGCGAGATACTCGCTCTCTTCCCTAGCTATTATTAGCCTTGACCTTAGCTCCTCTACTGAACCCGTGGTGTCTAAACCGAAATTTTGTAGTTCTTCCCTTAATTCTTCAGCGCTCATTGACTCGATCTCTAATTTCTCCATGGCTGCAGCCATCATTATTGATTTCTCCCGTAATATTAATTTCAATTTGATAAGTTTGTGAAAAATTTTTTCTTTTTCGGTTCGAATTCAGCGAACGCCTTGGAATGCGATCGATTTTCTAAGGTGACCAAGACCCGGTGAGGTAAGCGCGCTCGCCTGACTCTCCCACTCTATTCAAACACCCGATACTCGATGCTCGAGACCACTGCGATTTGCCAACTTCAAGATTTTCTTTTCATTTCTTGGAATTCGGTTCGATAATGCGCTTTACGGCCCCACGTTGGGCGCCATTTTAAATCTAACGTAGTTGCGACGATCTTCGGATAAGTAAATAAATTCAGAAAATCATTTCTAACCATTCGACGTGTTTGTCACAAACTGCCCCAGACTTAAGGCTCCCCAACGCTGGACTTACCTTTAGGCGCCAGCCTATTTCCAAATTTCTATTAGCGAAATAGGCAAATTCCAATCTTATTTTAATTAACGACAAAATACTAGAAAACGAACTTCATCACCGGGACTCTCAACACACAAGGAGGAGGAGGATCGTTGCCTCCTAGCGGACAATCAGAATTCCAAGAAATAACAATACAGGGTAGAATTCTGAGTTTACAAGAAGTTGAGTATATTTATAGACAAAACTACAGAAAGAAAAATTAGTAATGTGGAAAAAACCGAAAAGAAAATAAATAAATCAAAAGTTGTGGAAATTGAACTGGACCACTGGCCCTCGCTAGTGCGAAAAGTAAAAATAATTGCACGGAGTGAGGGAAAGTTCCTGTTTTCCTCACTCTCTCGTCAACCAAAGATCAATTAGGCTCTAAACAGAATTGCAGCTTCTTCAATAATATGATTCGAAATTAAGTAAAGCTCCCGCTAAACCCCAAGGTTTCCAAAAGAGACAAGAATAAGTATAAATAATCGTCTCCAACGCCCCACTCACAATTATTGGGACGATAGTAAACTAGACCGCTACAAGTCCACTTGAATGGCGTCAGAGCCACGCCACGCGAGAAAATGCGTCTCAATAAAATTACAATCCGACAGACTCGACTCAATATCTTCGGCTACTTTTTCTCCTCCAGTCTTTCTACCACTTCTCATCCTCTGGTTCAATTCTGCTCATAAATGCCTTACAGCCTACTACATGCTCCAGTATTTCGCTTTCTTTCCCGCATGCCCTGCATTCATCGGTTTCACAGCCTTTCTTTCCTCCCCGTAGCGCATTACCACATCTCCACCTCGCCCAATCTGTCCTCTGCTTCTCGTTTAGTTTCTTATCCAACCAGTATTCGCTCATTTCTGTATCCTCCTTGATCTCCCTATAGTAGTCGCAGTAGCTTGACTCTTCTATTCTTCCCAGGTCCCCCTGAGCCTCTTGTTCTTCTGTTACCTCTACCATTATCTCCAGTCTTGTCTCTGCCTCTTCCTCCTCGCCAGCCCACAGGCGCTCTACAAATTCGCCCTCTCCTAACGTGCTCAACCTTTCCTTGACTATCTTTCCCCAGTTAGATGGCTGTCCATTCTTTATCCCTCTAGTCTCCTCTCGTCGACACTTCCTTGGCCACCTATCTTCTTTCATTTTACTCAGTTTGACTAGGAAGGCTGCAGCTCTCCTGACTGCTTCGACCTCAATACTACGTATACCTGACTCTCTTCTCAATATATAATCTGGTGTATTCCTCGCCAATCCCATACTAGCCTTCGTATATCTTTTTTGAACTCTCTCTATCCTTTCTTGCCTCTTCCATCCCCAAAGTTCTACACCATAAAGAGCTGCCGCCTTTACCGTCGTCCCCATAAAGTAGAGTCTTCTCCTTAAGCTTTTCAATCTGCCTTGCTTCATCTCCCCCCAGGCCTTGTTTACCAGGGTTTGAGCTTTCCCTACTAGCTTTCCAGCGTGTTTCGTGTATGTGTTCTTTGTTGTGAACCAATATATAGCTCTAGCTTTTCTCCTTTATATTCCCAGCTCTCCATTTTCCGCTTGCCGACGTTTCTGAATACCATTATTTTAGTTTTTTCCACACTCACCTCCATCTTGTTTTCATCTGCCCAACTTTCCAATGTTTTCAACATTTTCGCCAGATCTCTTCCGTTTTCAGCCACCAGGGCCGCATCGTCTGCATATAGTAATGAATACACCTTCACTCCTGAGTCTGTGCCTATTGTCGCACCTCCATCTTTCTTCTTCTCGAAAGCCTCCACCATATCTTGAATGAATATGTTGAAAAGAATAGGGCTTAGAGGGCAGCCCTGTCTCACTCCTTTGCCTGTCCTGAACTCCTCAGTCAACCCATCACCCACTATAACCCTATTCCTTGTATCCTCATAAATTCTCTGTGTCACTCTTAGGAATTTCCCCTTGATCCCCAACGTCTTCATCTTTTCCCAAAGCCTGCTCCTGTCCACCTTATCGAACGCAGCCTTAAAATCTATGAATCCAACGAACAGCTTCCCACCTTTTTTCTTCAGTCTCGTACCTATCAGCGTGTTCAGAACAAATATCTGTTCCATCGTGCCTCTCCTGCTCCTAAATCCGGCTTGTGCCTCAGACAGCTTTTCCTCTACTTCCAGCCACTTACCCAATCTTCGAGCCATAATATTTGCAATGATTTTATATCCAATATCTAGTAGGGAAACTCCTCTGTAGTTGGCCGCCAAATTGACATCCCCCTTCTTGTGTATAGGGTAGATTGTAGCCAGTCTCCACCTTCTAATCATCTTCTCTTCTTTCCAGAGCCCTGTGACAATCTCCAACAACTCCTTCTTCCCGTCTTCCGGAAGATTCTTCCAGAATTCCGCCGTAATTCCATCCTCTCCTGCCGCTTTCCCTTTTTTTAAACGATTCAACGCTTCCAGAATCTCCCAGTCTGTTAACTCTTTATCTAGTTCCTCTCCTTCCTCCTCCCTTAATATCCTGCCTTCCTCCTCCGTGTCATCCAGAGAGAGCCCCTGGGAATGTAATGCTTGTTTATCTACTGCGGTGCGTCTCCCATTCACCTCTGTCGACGGATCTTCCTGGCTTGCCTCTTGTGCCTCCTCAGCCTCCAATAGGTTCTTAAAATGCGATAGCACCTCCTCTTCCGGGATAGAATTGTGATCTTTCTTTTTCCTTCCCCGCCTGAACCAGTTCATAGCTATCCACCAATCTGCCATCGTCCTACTCACCGCAACCGCCCTCTGCTTCTCTTCTATCCATTCTCTGATCAGTTTACCTCGAAAGTAGAGGTATAGGGCCGGTTCTGGCCCAACCATTTTGAAAAGGGTCTGGGGGTGACCCGCGAATGGGGGGTGGGATGGGATTAATTAATTCGCGGTTTTAATTCGCGGTTTCGATTCGCGGTTTTAATTCGCGGATTTCACTTTTCGTCGATTCGGGGGTCAAGAGCTATGGGAGAGTCCCCATGAGTGGATGGTGGGGAGGTGGGGTATATTAATTCGCGTTATAATTCGCGTTTCAATTCGCGGTTTTAATTCGCGATTTAGTTCGCGGTTTTAATTCGCGGTTTAGTTCACGATTTTGATTCGCGGTTTTGATTCACGATTTTAATTCGCGGCTTTAATTCGTGGTTTAGTTCGCGGTTTTGATTCACGGCTTTAATTCGCGGTTTTGATTCGCGGTTTTAGTTCGCGGATTTCACGTTTCGTTGATTGGGAGGGGGGCTTTTAATATTCTTGAGATTGTATCAAAGATAAGAAGGGTTAAGTGCAAAAGGTCATAAATGATTTTTTTTTACAATGCCTGGAAAAGAGAAAGTGTCACATTCCTTAAATTCCTGAGATAAGAAGAATGAGTCATCACAGCAGGTAAGGGTTTTAATTCGCGGATTT
>NW_021680525.1:256372-257491 GCF_001412515.2 Diachasma alloeum | reverse complement strand
ATGCGAATTCTTTTACAATAAACTCATTGAAGAGCGTTTGAAAACCTTGCACATCGACGAGAATATCCATTGCGACTGATGTTTTTAGGGCTCTAACATTTTAATTTATACATTCATCCCCTCCAATTTTAAACTATTTTTCTCACCCCACCACTAATAGGGTGATAATTAACTACTCTATCATGCAAAATAAGACAGTATGCGGGCGTATCCTTGGGGATACTTAAGCTTGTTTCAAATTCTAGACGAACATCTACTGGACCAAATTTCAAAGATTCATTTTGTTTAGAACAATCAATTACCACTAGCGGAGTAATTGTTGAAAATAGTGTTTTACTCAATAAAGGGTTGTTCACTTGTTGATCATAATATGACGATTGAAAATTTGAATACATGTCATAAAGTATAGAATACTGATTCTTACCCATATCTATATCTAAATTACCATACGGATAACATTGAGAGTTTAAGAATAATTTAACATCTGCTATATTACAATGATCAAAATTACTAGCATTTTTCTTATCACTATTTTTTCGCGCTATTTGAAATCCTAGAATGACATAGCGAGGCTTTTCGAGCTGGGTTGCGGTTTTCACCGTCCACATATGTTTTGTCGTCTGGGGGAGCATTGGATACTCATACAACTCCCATGATCTGAAGCTCATCGGTATTGGCGGATCTTTTTGGATGAAATTAAGCAATTGAATTTTTTTAGCATGCGATAATGTTACATATGGGATTAACCACTCGATTTTATTCCAGGTGACTTTTACATCTTCTTTATCTAGTTGAACTGTCGCATTATTATCTCTATGAGCTCTGATCAAACAAGCTCATGTTTGACATTACCCATAATCTTCCGATAATCTTCAGCAAACCCCAATAGCATACTCAGTGGGACAGATACATCGAAGCGACCTCCATCATCAACTAAACTCAATTCCTCTTGCACACCTAACCATCCAGCATTTTCCATAGAATTGTTTTGATTCGGTGTCAATGAGATAAGATTTTTCATGAGTGTAGTGATGCCCACATTCTTGACTTTATCAATTTCAATAGCGTTAATTTCATAGCGGATCTCTTGAAATAGATGACATATGGCATTATTTACGA
>NW_021680525.1:255271-255912 GCF_001412515.2 Diachasma alloeum | reverse complement strand
AAATTATTTCACTTCGTAAAGTATTATTATTGCTTTTGACATTTATAGTAATATCACTTTTTTCCACACTTTTTATCATAAATTTCGCAATATCATCAATTTCATAACTCCCCGTGGGGATAGTAATAACTGTATTCCCAATATGTAATTTGTTATTGCTGGTATCAACATTTGGTATAGAATTGAAAGTTAGAAATTCCACTAGACCAAGAACATAATTTTTCTCAGGAGAAAGTTCAATTGGTGGAAAATATTGTACTTCCAATACTGACGATGTCCCTGAGACTGTCAACGTTAATGAATCGCTCATGATTTCTCGATATCAACTGATAGAAAAATCATCAATACTCCTCCTTATATAAGCGTCCAATGAGAAAGGCTAAACATAAATGTCCACAATTATATGTATTCCAGTCCTGAAAACGCTCGTGATTATATTTTATGCTACCAACTCCAAGGTAATTGAAAAGTTCTGTTGGAGGTTGTAGGTTCCCAAAACTATCGAAATAGGTAACATCATTCCCTATTTTTCTATATGCAACCCAATGAGTCCCAGGACCTTCTTTATCATCCAAATTAATAATGGCTGATTCATTCTTGAATGGTCCATTCCTTGGTAATCCATTGTGCATGAAAATACC
>NW_021680525.1:254805-254991 GCF_001412515.2 Diachasma alloeum | reverse complement strand
TTTTTTATCGGGTTTGAGATGTAAACCTCGACCGAGTGCAATAGCCTCCATTGCTTCATTATGCCTCTTACTTTCCGCGAGTTGTTTGCCAGCTATGGCGCTATTAACAGCTTTAGCGATTCCAGCTGCACCGCCAGCCAAAGCCCCCGTGGCGCTTAGACCTGCAAATAGCGGTACGAGAAAAGG
>NW_021680525.1:247733-254461 GCF_001412515.2 Diachasma alloeum | reverse complement strand
ATGTGGCTTGCGAGAAACAAAACAACATTAAGGCATATTTTTGTATGGGACGACATAAAAAAGTTGAGTTTTTATTTATGTCAATCGTATGCTCTTATCCCGAAGTATTGAGTCCGTGATAATGTTAATTTCTTGGTACTATTCAAACAGGACGAAATGAATTTAAGGCATGTTTATAATGATCATGTGAATACAGATATGTCATTTGATAAATTTAAACAATTATGCTCTACATGTTAGAAGAATAATTATTCGTTTTTAGTTATCGATAAAGATAGTGATGTTAATGAGGGTAGATATACGAAGAATTTCGACTGTTTTGTTCAGATAAATAATGATGGAGGGAGTAAAATATAAACAGTTGTGGGTCAGATCCCAGTGAGTCAACATGCCTCCACGCAAGGATGATATGTTTAAACAACAAGAAATTTTACCTCAGATTTCTTCCGCGAGGCAAGCAATTCAACGGAAACATAAGTTATTGAAATTGGGTAGAGAGAGTGTTGACGAGGCAATGAATGAAGTGTTCAAACCTATTGTAAGACCGCTCGAAGAATTGACCTCTAAAAACATGAAATTGCTTGGTAATAATGTTGAAAAACGCGAGTGGTTGAATAACAAAAGTGAGGTGAAGCCTTTTAACTTGAAATATCGACAAAGTTTCGCACATAAGAGTACCCCGAAGGGGCTTAAATTAGATCCGTGGGATGGGGAGACTTCTGAGGATGCGGTCAAATTTGATGATTCTTTATTCGATCAGACATTGAATGAGACAATCATTCCATCTCACAATGATACTATAGTTCCATCCCTCAAAAATCGGCATGATGATACTACAGTTCCAGTCATTGAAAAATCACCGTCTGACGACGAAGAAACCGATGGCGATGCAAATAGCTTCGATCCTGACACTCTTACAGGAAAATATTTAGCAAAAATCGGTACATCTCAATGGGATAAGGCTTATGGTGTTCGAAAACTTACACACAATTTCATGATAGGAGACTCCCCAATATTTTTTGATGATGAATATATAAAAGTAAAAACCATGAAATATGCCTGTACTGAAGGATTACTGGAACTACTGTTCATGAAAAAACCCAATGATACTTTAATTAGTGAGAGTGATATTACTGCATATAAAAATATAATTCTTGCAACTAATGGGCATCAAAAAAATTATAAACCTCGTGGAGGTATCCGAGAGACGAAGGGTGAAAAATATGAAAAATATATCTCACGGTTGAATGGGTCAAAGTACGCCGGCACAGGGCTTCTACCTGCTTTTATGAGAGCTCGGAGACCCAACACGGTGGATTATGTCTATTGGGACGATCCGAATGAACTTGTTGACCGCCTGCGATTACTCGTAGCTTCACAGGGAGCAGGGAATCCGAGTCACGATAATGAAATTATTTCAATTATCGAAGAACTTCGAGAGGCTTCAATTATATATTAGACTATGCACATTATCAATCGTTATCATTTGTGAAATGAGTGTTGATGTGTTCGGTCGTCACTTAACCTCCGATAGTGGTTACAACAATCGAGGCCCACCTGGAGTTGGATATCAATTCACTGCAGAGGGCAACTATGACCTCCTCGATAAGAGGTTGAGTAATGTTGCCCCACCAGTGGACCCGCACGATGCTGTAACATTGGAGACTCTGAACATAAGAATCACAGAATTGCAAATTGAAACGAAACGAAAATTCGCAGATATTAATAGGCGAATTGGCAGATTAATGAGAACGGTGGAAAAAATACCGAGTGAGCCTAAAAATGTCACAAAGTAAATTGGATATTGTGACAGAATTGCATCGCCCAGCACGAAGAAATTATCCTCGACGGCGAGTGAATATTCGTGATTTGGATGAGACGTGGCAGGCCGATTTAGTCGACATGACGGCTTACGCAAAAAGCAATAATGGAAATAGATTTTTGCTCACTGTAATAGACAATTTTTCAAAGTTTGCATGGGCGGAGCCGATAAAGAGGAAAAACGCGCAAGATGTCACGAGAGCTATGAGTTCCATTCTTCAACGGGGGCGTGTACCCAAACATTTACACGTTGATGGTGGAAAAGAATTCTACAATTCTGAGTTTCAAGCATTGATGAAGAAATATAATATTAATTTATACTCTACCTTTAGTAATTTAAAGGCGTCTATATGTGAAAGATTCAATCGAACATTAAAAAGTAAAATGTGGCTACAGTTTAGTTTGCGAGGAAATTATAAGTGGATTGATATGTTACCAGATCTCATGCATGAGTATAATCATAAAAAACATCGAACGATTCGTATGAGACCTGTCGATGTAACGATAAAAAATGCAAAAAAATTACGTATCCTTTACGCCGACTTTCGAGTGAATAGAAAGCGACCAAAGTTTCATGTGGGTGATAAAGTTCGTATAAGCAAGATGAAACATGTTTTTGAGAAAGGCTATACCCCCAATTGGACAACAGAAATTTTTACTGTCCGAGAAGTTAATAATACAAATCCAGTGACATACAAATTGAAAGATTATAAAAATGAATTGATCAGTGGAAGTTTTTATGAAGAAGAATTACTGAAAACAAAACATTCTGATGTGTATCTTGTAGAAAAATTATTGAAAAAATCTGGAAATAGGCTTTTTGTTAAATGGTTAGGTTTTGATAACACTCACAATAGCTGGATTGATGCTGCTGAATAAAAAAGATGGAGAGGGGGAAAAACTATTTAAATAGTCAACCTATTCTCATCCTCATTAGTTTAGTTGGTGTTTTCAACTCAACAACATGATTGTGAAAATCATCGTGATACTAGTCCTCGTGACATCCTCCTGCCGGGGTGAAAATTTTCTCAATATTGAGATTTCCAGTCGAAGTGGACTACACTATGAGTCCGTAGGGGATGTGCGCTTCGCCGCAGGTGAGTGGCAAATTGTCACTTATATGGACTTGGGAAAATTCATCGATCACCGGCCACTAATTCATTCGAAAATACTGGAAAATATGAGTCAAAAGTGCAAATATTATGGGGAAGCTGAACAATGTGCAAAAGTTCTTCAAAGTGAAAATATTTTGAAACAAAATCGAAACGTAGAAAAATATATTAATCAATTCCTGTTCTTCACGAATGAATCTAGTACTGAAGAGCAAAACAAAAATGTGACTCTGGAAATTATCGAAAAAACTCTTGATAATGAAAAAACATTGAATAAGACTAGTGAAAAGCTGCACATAATCGAATCAGGACTGCATCATTTTTTTGATACAATTAAAGCATTGGAGAATCAGAGTACAATAAGCCTTCGGGATGTTGAGATCGAGGTTCGATTAATTGAGGAACTAATGAAAAATGAAACTTTTAACAGTGCTGGATATCAACGAATGTTACATAAAATACGAGGTTGGACTGAAAGTTTAGAGGAGGAGTTGGACAATTATATCTCTACCCTGAAAACAATTATCGATATAGTGCATTTAGCCGAAACAGGTGTCGTGCACCCCCAATTATTCACTCTTGAAGAACTTCAAAGTGCTATAAATTATTTTTCAACAGTTGATCGAGATGCCTCTGTGACCCTCCCCCCTGATGAATTACTGAAAATTTCGAAAATAAAAATAGGCTTTCATCAAGGGGAATTAATTATCATTCTTAAAATCCCACTTGTTACCTCATCAGTCTACCAGTTATTTAAAATGTACCCCCTTCCAACACTCCAATTGTTCGATCATAAACGTGGATCAGCATATATTCAACCTCGAGCTGACTACCTGCTACTCACCCAAGACCTTTATACTCTTGCACACGCTGAGGATCTCACCTACTGTAGGATTACCGACGATTATCACTTTATTTGTGAACCTAAGTATCCACTTTATGATATCAACACCCATCCAATTTGTGAGGCGACAATTTTCGGAAAAGATAACTCATTAGCATCACCTTTTGTTAATTGTCCCATTAAGGTCAGCTCAACTTATAATTCTCATTGGAAAAAAACCCAAAAAGGATGGCTATATTCAGTACCCCAAAACGAAAAAGTGAATATTTGGTGTGAGGGACAGTGGATTAACGCCATAAATGTCTCAGGAGTAGGAATACTTCAATTGAATGAGAGATGTCAAGCATCAACATCATCGATAAAAATGCTAGGATTTCAAAAAAATGTGAAAGAACCTGATGAAGAAATTTTTGCATGGAATCTTAATGTGACAACGTTAATATATAAAAGAAAATGTTTCCATTATCTGCCCAAATATTATGTACAACTTGAAGAAATTTTACATGAATGTGATGGTCACGCGCAGGACCATAAGTCTCATGGAATGCTATTTGCTTTAATGTCAATAGGATTGGGAGTGGTTCGTCTTGGCCTATTAGCCTTCATTCCGTAGACAACGCTACTATCTACCATAAATATCATAAGGTGGAGGGAAACTGATGTATGATTTGTTTAAATAAAAATGCATTGTTTTAAAGAATTATGTTTTATTTTTTTCTCCTTTACATTATCCCTTGAACCCATAGGGTAAGGTGTCAGGAGTACCTGGCATGAGTACACGTTTATCATCATGCCAACTTAACGCTAATTTTGTCTGATTTATTGTATATACATTGTGCTGCATAGATCTGATACAATTTTGAGGTCTTGACACATTTCGATGATTTTCTAAACATAACTTGTAGTCGTCAAAAGTAATGGTTCTGAGAGCTGATCTTTTTACCCCTTTTGCTCGAGATTTTTCTCGCTCTTCTCCAAACACTTTTAACGAGTACATTTTCGATCTTAAACCGACGAATTCCGTCATAATCCTACCATTATTTTTATCTTTCATAACACCTAATTTTTTCTTATTTACAAGNGGGATGCTATATACATTATTTTCAGGATAATCTGACGTATCAAATTTATGTATATCATTCCTTATAGAATCATAAATATTATTAGTATAAAAATGGTAGATGAGACTGTCAGTGTCTGTATACAATAATTTAGCGTTTTCCTTAAAAGTATTTTTTATATAATTATAATGAAAGTCATAAATATATGTTTTGGAAATATCTAAAATACTAAAACCTACGTAAATCGGTTTATTAAATTTAACTCGTGTGCGGTTCATTTGAATGATGACTAAATCTTTATCAAAGATTACACTGCTATGAAAATTCGGTTTTGATATCCAGGCCTGAGCCCCCCAATGACCCTCCCATTTGGTCACCAGCCTGACATCCATTTGTTTGCGAACATTCTCCATTATTTTTTCAAACACTGCATTGTTCATAAGTTTGTAGAAATTTTTCTCAAACTCATTCTGAGAATTTTTCCTGTATTCTGTGTTGAGATCGATATATTTTTTTAACCAGGCACTCTGATTAAATTTCAACACTCTATGAATTTTTGTCAACCTCAAACCAAGACTCAAGTATTGCTTGAGGTTTTCATGGTGGATGACATAATTGTTCTTTGAATTCAGAGTGGTGAGAAGTTTTGGCAACTTTGACTCTCCGTTGGGGGGCACAATGTGTTCAGGGCAAAGCGGTAAATCTCGATGACCCATATGTAACTCTTCTGGATATTCGAGATCTACCTCGAGAATGTATCCAACACTTGAATCATTGGGAATATTTTCAATATCGAGTGAATTCCAATCTTGCACCCAAGTGAAACCTGTTTGTGGTAAATAATGACTCATGGCAGCTCCATATAAATTATTTACATCAAAATACATGAGGTATGACTTGGGATCCTCGGGATTACAGTCATTCCCCATGTACTCATTATTCGCTTTACCATATCTATTTGAACATTAAGATAACCCTCCTCTAATACCCTTTTCGATGGAAATCAACATCTCTGGATCTTGAAATAACTGCAGCTCTACTTTTGTCATCTTCAACATGGCATCGAAAGCTAGTCCGGGAGCAGTATAATAGTGAAGAGGATCTAAATTATATGCTTGAAAACAACTTTCTCGGAAATTTTCGAAAATATCTGTCAATAATAAGACATCAGTCTTCAGATATAAATCGGAATATTCACCCAGAGTTTTGATGTCAAAATTCCTCCAGATNCATATATTCATATGGGAATACTCCTTTACGAGTGACGAGTTTAAACTGGTTCAAGTTGGTGTAATAATTAGCTGTAATGATTTTTTTATCATCAGATAAATATGATGATAATTTATCTATACTGCTCGCCATGAATCGAAGTGAGTCAATAAATCTCAGGTGAACCTTAGTCGTCTCCACTGATTTTGTGAACGAGNCAAATTGTTTGGCTAAAGCCTTAATAAACAAGTGGGAATCATAACCAGATAAGTTCTGGAAAACTACGGGAATTGTACATGACTCCTTGTAGTTTAATTTACAGCCTTGATGCGCAGCACCCCGATATTTTCCCGTGAAATGACAGTGATCTCGGTGCTTCACTGCATTATCTGTAAAAATACCCCCACAGATGTAACAATTTTTCGCTGCATTAAAATCCTTCCACATATCCGCCGTCAAATACATGGGCTCATTGCGTTGCAGTTCGGCACCCACTTTCACAGCTAAATCACGCAATTGTTCAATAAACCACTCAACACAATCCCACCCCCGATAAACACACAGTTCAGACTTTGAGTCATCATAGTTGCACTTTACATAATACGCTACACTATATGGTACATGTTTTGGATAGATTTTACTATTGTCATTATTGTTATAAGGCACTTTTTCGAACAAACA
>NW_021680525.1:231310-244891 GCF_001412515.2 Diachasma alloeum | reverse complement strand
ACTACTGAAGGAGATACGTTTGATGGGCCGACTCCGATGATAAGGGATTGTGATGAATGTCATGAATTTTAACATTAAAAAAGAACTGTTTTTAAAAAATAATATTTATGTATTTTCTTAGAAACTAATACATTGTAATTTTGAAAAATTTCATCAATAAAAAAAATAAAATTAAAATATTGTTTTTTCCTTTGTCCTCTAAAAAGCGTTCTACTCCTCCTTAGTTGGTTTTAAGAACTGACCTAGAATGAAATCGTTGTATGGTCCACCCAAGAATTTCAGCTCTATTTTACGCTCCGAAACAAGCATCGGGAAATTTCCCCATTCCTCCTGTTCAGTATTGAAATAATTGGCTGCTCTTTTTGTCGCAACGACTGCATGCTCCCCATCCTAATGGAAAATCACACTTTCCCCGAATTTTGTTTTTGCCTTCTGAACGGCGGTGATGGCATAGATTTTTTCTGGCTCCAACTCTGCCATCTTCTTCAGAGGAAGATTCTCCCTCTTCGAGACACTGTTGAATTTTTCAAAGTTCATGCTTCTGGTTTTACGATGTTGGTCTTCTGGAGATCTGAGCACAACACTTCAATGTCACTTTTCAATTGAATTATTCTCTTCAATTGGTCGATATCTTTCAGCAGACGCTCAAGTCTATGTGTCAACTCACGAGTTTTGTTCAAAGCTTGTTGTCGTCGAATGAAGTACTTCTTCATGAGGCGGGGTGAAAAATACTGATGCTGTGCCCTTGACCTTGGTGTGTTATATAATCCCCCCCCCACTCCTTTTTTTCTCATAGAATGAAGGGGCAGGGGTGATCTTTTAAAAAAGTGAAAGTTTTCCTCAACCCTGTATAAAATGTTTTCTCAACATTTCCTGGAATTGCTCTGCTGTGATGACTCATTCTTCTTATCTCAGGAATTCAAGGAATGTCACACTTTCTCTTTTCCAGGAATTGTATAAAAAAAAAAGGTTTATTACCTTTTGCACTTAACCCTTGCTGTGATGACTCATTCTTCTTATCTCAGGAATTCAAGGAATGTGACACTTTCTCTTTTCTAGGAATTGTAAAAAAAAATGATTTATGACCTTTTGCACTTAACCCTTATCTTTGATACAATCTCAAGAATGTTAAAAGCCCCCCTCCCAATCGACGAAACGTGAAATCCGCGAACTAAAACCGCGAATCATAACCGCGAATTAAAGCCGCGAATTACAACCGTGAATCAAAACCGCGAACTAAACCGCGAATTAAAACCGTAAATCAAAACCGCGAATCAAAACCGTGAACTAAACCGCCAATTAAAACCGCGAACTAAATCGCGAATTAAAACCGCGAATTGAAACGCGAATCAAAACGCGAATTAATATACCCCACCTCCCCACCATCCACTCATGGGGACGCTCCCATAGCTCTTGACCCCCGAATCGACGAAAAGTGAAATCCGCGAATTAAAACCGCGAATCGAAACCGCGAATTAATTAATCCCATCCCACCACCCATTCGCGGGTCACCCCCAGACCCTTCCCAAAATGGTTGGGCCAGAACCGGCCCTATACCTCTGCTCTCGAATCTTCTTCAACTCCCGCTTTGAACTGTTGTATAAGTATTTTGAGTTCCAGTCTCTCATTTTTCTGAACTTTCTAAGATTTTTAAACATCTTACGTCTCTCTCTTACGTATTGTCCGTTGTCCCAGATGGCTCTCTCCCGGCTTCCATCCCCTGAAACCATCTTCACCTCATGTGCCGCCTTTGCTGTTACCTCCACCAGTCTTTCCCAACGCTCGTCCATATTTCTTAGCTCCTCCCCTCTCCCTTCCCATTCCTCCTTCCACTTCTCATTGAACTTTTCTTCTCGGGTGTCCTTCCATCTCAGCCTAATTTGTGTTTCTTTATTCCTGATATTCTCCTCTGCCTTCATCCCGCTCCAGTCCACTTTGAAGACCAAAGGTAGATGATCCGAACCTTCCTGGTCTACTGCCTGCATCTCTCTAAACCATTATGGTGCCTCTTCGTCCTCTAGTTTAACTATCATATAGTCCAGCACACTCCGCAAGCCTGCTCCTTCCCCTATGAATGTTATCATTCCCTCTTCGTCACCCTTAACCCTTCCATTTTGAATCAAAAGTGCTCTTTCCTCGCACCATTCCAAAAGCCTTCTTCCTTCATCTCTTATCGTTTTATCCTGTGAATTTCTCTCCTTTATCTTTGCCCATCCTTCCATCCCGCATTCTGCCAAGCCCTGCATTTCGCCTATCCTCACGTTCAGATCCCCTGAGATGATGAGTTTTTCCTCTGAGCCTTCCCTTTCTTCCACCAATATTTCCAACTTCTTCAGTACTTTCTGTAAATTATTTCTCATATTATTATAGGTACTTATCACTACATAGCTAGCACCATTCTTTTTCCCTTTTATTTTCAATTTGAGTCCGTAGTCCCATTCCTCTACCGTCCAGTTCGCATCCAGCGTTTTCCTGACACCCAAGAGGTGTCCTCCACTTGCCTTTCCTCGTCGATGTATCCTATTTGCCTCCTTTCCATACCACTCGAATTGTTTATTCAGTCTATCTATCATCCTATTCATTCCCTTGCCCTCCAAGTGGGTTTCCTGGAAGATCACTACGTCCATTTTTTTCCAGAGGTCTTCATTTTTTCCTATATTCGTTGCATTTTCCACATTCCAGTGCAACAACAATAGTGGCTTGCCCTCCTCCTCTTCCCTTTCTCTTGCCTGCGACTTAAAAGGGCCCTCTCCTCTCATTACTACCTCTATCTGCCCTCTGCTTCATTTCTCCCTCCACTTCGTCCTAATCCAGCCAAACTCCGTCTACCCAAAGACTGTTGTAGCCAGTCCCTGCCTGCTTTCCTTTTCGCCTCCAGATTTTCGCCTCTTTCTCTAACCAGACCTGAACCTCCTTCTGCCTACCCGTTAGGTCATCCATGATGAATACCCCCCATCCTGAATTTTTGAGTGTTGTCTTGACTTTCATCACATCTATCTTATGCTGTACCTCCTCCATTCTAGCCTTCCATCCTCCTCCTTCCAGTCTCTCAAGCCTCTGCACTCTCACTTGTACTTCCAATTGATAAAACAGCCAGTCCTCCAACTCCTCCTTCTTTCTTCTCGTGAGCAGGGTCAAACCCTCAATTATCATGTTCTTTCGTCTTGCCTTCCTTTCCGTCTTCTCCGTCTCCCATTCCTCAATTGTTAGCCTCCTAGGTGAAGGGTTGTTATAGTTTCCCATTACTACTGCTCCCTGCCTATCCTCATTCTCTCTCTCGTCGATATCATTTGCCTGACTGCTACCTGGAGAGCTTCTCCCCCCATTGGGCGCATTCCCCTCGTTGCCATTCTCGTCGGCTTTTCGATTCTGCCCCTTGTCTCCCAGTTGTTGTTCTCCGTCCTTCATTTTGTCTTCCTTCCAGCCCCCACCTTTTCTCCGTGTGGGTTCTTTCCTCCGAGAGTCCTCTCTCCTCATGTCCCCCAAAAGCCCTGAATTCTCTCTACCTCCCTTTTCCTCCTGGACGTACCTCCCTGAGACCCGGTCCGCCGGGCTTCCAGCACCCTCAACCCTCCTGTCGCCTGAACGACATGTGCCAAGGTCATCCCTTCCACCAGGGGGGAGCCCAAGTGAAGGCAGTCCATTCTGTGAGCCTCTTACCTCAAAATTTCCGTTTAAGTCACTCCTGTTGCCGTTCTTCGATCCCTTCCTCAACCCCTCGATCTCTTTTTCCAGCTCTCCCACTCATTGTTTCCAAGCCTCTGCCACTGTTTTCCAGTTTTCCACTTTCTCAATCAGTTCGCTGACCTGATCCTCACTTTCTCTCAGGCGGTCCTGTGTTTCACTGAGCCTCTCCCTCCCTATCTCCTCTTCCTCACCATCCTGCCATCCCCTTCTCCTGTCGTTGTTTGTGTCTCTCCCTCTCATGTCCCTCAACTCCCTCCTGATCATGTGCTCCAAATCCGCCATCCTAGCCTCCCATTCTTCCTTCTGCCTCGTCTCCCACTCTATCATCCACTTTTCCACCTTCTCTCTATCAGTTCCTCTGGTCGTCAGCGGAGAGTTTAGGACATCTTCCTGTATCCTGCTCTCAGGTGTCAATGTAACTCCTTCCCCCCCGTTACTAACCTCTTCCACAATATCTCCTTCCTCGTTAATAACTCCCTGCCCAGCCTCTAACTCCTGGTTCAGCGTTTTCTCCAACCACGAATCGTTAGGCGTGTCTGGTGTGTTTCCCCCACTGTTTATCAATGGTTTTTCCACTCCACCTCCCAACGGTGTTCTCAGCAGATCACCTGATGCCCCGTCAGCGGCCTCCTGGTCCAACTCACTTCCATCCTCTACCAAACTCACTGCCTCCTCACTTTTATCATTCTCTTCACCCTCTTTCTCTGCTGGAGCATCTGTCACCTGCGATGTCTCTAAGTCAATTCCTAACTCCTGGCTTTCTCCCACTGTTGTTCTGATCAGTGTTCCCCGTAGACTTCTTGGAGTGCTAAATGCAACTTCCCTCTCTGCCTCCTTCTTATCAGACAAATCTGCTTCCTTCTCCCTTCTATCCTTTACCGTTTTCTCCTGACTTTCCAAATCTGAATCCTCAGACTTTTCCTCCTTGTCATTATTTTCGTCAGTGTTCCAGTAGTCCTCCAGACGCCTCACTGCCGATATCGACCTGTTCCTTGCCTCTTTTTTACCATCCTTCGGTACTTTCTTTCTCCCCCTTGAGCTTCTCACAGGTGTCTCTGCCATGCGCTTCGGGAATGTGCCAGTATTTTTGCCTGTCTCCGTTCCTTTCCCTCCGCCCTTGCTACGTAGACTGTAACTAGCCCCGTTTCCCTCCAAAAATCCGCCATTTCCCTCCATTCTCCTAACCTCCACTTATTGCCCGCACTTGAAACTGCCCAATATTGACCTTCCCAGCTAATTAATCACCTGAACTTTATACTCCTCACTTACTCCTCACCTATAACTCCCCTCAGAACACCCTTTCCGTATTATTTTGCGATTTTTTCGCTTGATTTACGCTAATAAACCCAGAGCACCAGAACCACACGTCTGACCCGTATCAGCGCCACCAATCGTCCTCAATAATTAATAGTAATTCTTTTCCTTTGAGGTTGTTCCAGTGGTTTCCCCGAAGGGCAGGAGTTTGAGCTCCCCCTGAGACTCAGAATTAATTAATTTAAATGTCTGTTTTTAAAATAAAAATATTCTTGGCTCTTGACAATCTAATTGTCACAATATACTTCTAATTTCTACGCTCTCATTAATCCAGGGATGAAATGCAAAGAGAAACAAAATTTGGCCCTCAAAATAGTTTTTCGAAAATACGTTGGAATCTGAATGGCATAGAGAAATTTTTGTGAATTTTGTTTTTGTAGAGCCAAATGAGATTTATGCAAAAGCTCCCATAGCAAATTTCCCATCTACCATAGATTTAAAGATATTCATAAAAAAATCATCTCTAGATTCAAATGCCCATCAGTTTCTCTTCAATATCTGAGGATGGGAACAAAATAAGGATTTCTTGATGAGAACTTTTTTTGTAGGGCAAAATAACGTCCACAAAAGAGATTATTATAAAGATCCCGCTTTTCGACGAAATCTATAGGTTGAAATTTTTTTTGCTCACAGTGGCTCGTAATTGAAGTTAAAGAAAAAAAAGTTTTCAGAAGAAAAAAACAATTGTCATAATAATTCATTTTTATGAGGTATTCTATACCAAATGAGTGAACCACTGACCCTCACCGTTTTGAAAATTCATACTGATTTTTTTTACCATCAGCGGGCTTGAAAAACTATCTCTCGAATTTTTTCAGATTTTTTCGGCAGCCCAGTTCGGAGATATGATTTTTTTTTTTTTGCAATAACTCGATTCATCCTATTCATCCGATTTTTAATTATTAGTCGTCAAAATTTTCCACTTTTTACCACCTATAAGAATTTTTTTGTAAATTTTTTTTTCCAATCTAGATGCTCAGAATAAGGAATTTTTTCAAACAAAGTGGAAAAACTTAAATTTGGTAAATTATGTCGCGATTGATTTAAAACAAATGTTTTCCAGTAATTCTTACAGTTGTGACATTTGAGGGATATGTAGGGGTTTTCGATAACCCAGACCTACCAATATGAACCCTCGGGTCGCCAAGTTGACCCTTCTGCTTCGGCTTCTGCAGCGGCTAGAGCCTAAGGGGAGTTCGCCCACGATTTGGGATGTTTAAAGGAAAAAGGTCTTCCAATGATCACTCCCGTTTAAGTGGCAATAATTAATATAATGTTTGAATGAATGTTTAACATCTACAAGACAACTGGATATGATTGGGTTCAGTGTACGCGTGATTAATGAAAGAGTAAAGTGTTTCAAAACTATAGAGGGAGGACCGACTGTCCTGCTTCGCCTCTGCCCGTGATCTGTCTTAGTTTTCCGGTAGCAAGTCGTTGCTAACCCAAAACGCAAATTAAGCATTCTCACGGCTTTGAGAGACTAAAACAGCCAAGCTGCTGTCATTGACGGTCTCCAACACAGTCAAACAGTTTCTGAATGGAAACTGGACTCAGGTAACACCTCAAAAAAAAAAAAAATTCGAATTCAAATAGAATTAAAATTTAGAGAGAAAAAATTCCGATTCACCCAGCCGGGATTCGAACCCGGGTCTCCCAGTTACGCGCCGGGCACTCTTACCGACTAAGCTACCGGGAACCACGGAAATTCTCACTCCAAATTCAACTCAGCACGCCGCCTAACCACCTTTAGGCATTAAATAAATTCAAATAGAATTAAAATTTAGAGAGAAAAAATTCCGATTCACCCAGCCGGGATTCGAACCCGGGTCTCCCAGTTACGCGCCGGGCACTCTTACCGACTAAGCTACCGAGAACCACGGAAATTCTCACTCCAAATTCAACTCAGCACGCCGCCTAACCACCTTTAGGCATTAAATAAATTCAAATAGAATTAAAATTCAACCAGGCTGAGACTGCTTAGGTAAGGTTGTCAGTGTCTGAAGAAACTGAAATTCTCTCCGTTTTTATCCACTTAAAATAAAATGGAAAATATTATTTCCTAAAATAAAATAACCGACGTATAGACTGGGTCCATACGTCACACAGTCAAAACACATTTTTTGAACCGTTATTTAAACTGGGTTTCGCCTTAGATCCATTTAATTTTTAATTTTTTTTTTCTTAATTACACAAATTTGGTCCCAGTAGTTTTCTGACTTCTCGTAAGTAAGGAATACGCTGGGATCCAAGTTTTCTATTCATACTTTTCAAAAGTAATTTTTTGACTAATCAGCAGTAATCCTTTTTTAGAGTGTACAGTCGTCCACTTAAGTTCGTGAACAGACTGAAGCCGCGTCCTGTATAAAATTTTCACAAACTTAAGTGAGCGACCGTATATTACATATTTTTTCGATACATAATCAAAGTCGTTTTCGAGTAGTTTGACCAAATTTGCGAAATTTCGAGAAAAAAAAAACAAAAATAAAATAGATCCAGCAGGATACCCAACTTGAATGACGGCTCAAAATACTTGTTTTGATTACAAGAATGACTGAAAATAAAATGCAACAAATCAAAAGTTACATAAATTGCAAAGTTCAACTTTTTTTCTTTTCAAAAATTCGTTATTATGAGCTTTCAGGAATCGAAAAAAAAATTACTGGAAATACTCGTATAGGCGGTAAAAAGTTGAGAAAGAAAGCGGGATTTTTCTGATAACCTTTTTTCCAGACCTTATCTTATCTTACAAGAAAGGTCCTTATTGAGAAATTACTACTTTGCTTTAATTCTGAGATATTGTAGAAAAACTCATTGGCAACTGAATCCGAAGATGATTTTTTGATGAATATCTTTGAATCTACGGTAGATGAAAAATTTTTCACAGGAGTTTTTTGTGGATCTCATTTTGCTCTACAAAAAGACATTCCCAAAAATTTCTCTATCCCATGCTAATTCCAAGGTATTTTTAAAAAACTAATTGTTTTGAAGGAACAAATTTTGTTTTTCCCTGCATTTCACCCCTGCATTAATGAGAATACCTAAATTAGAAAGATGTTTTGGTTAGGAAACTTTCTAAACTTTCCAATAAAAGGAAAAAAAAATTTAAGTTTTGGAGAACAATCCCAAATGGCTGTTTGAAACTTTCTTTCTGAGTTCTCCATGTCAAAATGTATAGACACATAAGAAACGATATTTCTTTCGAAAAGTTGAGAAAATTTCCGATGAAATTTATGGGTTGAAATATATTTTTGTTCACAGTGGATCGTAATTACAGTTGAAGAAAAGATTACTTGTTAAAATGAACTGTAATAAATTTTCTTTATAATTTTTAAATTTTGGGTTTTCTTACTTTTTTCACTCCGTTCAAAATTCAGACATTATAAAAAAATTACCGACCGTAAAATTGAAATAAAATTAAGCATAATTACCGTGAACATCGGCAACAATACGACTTTGAAAAATAGCAAATCGTCGAATCGAACACGAAATACAGTCTTCCAGAAAAACCAAACCAAGGAATGCGACAACAAAGAGAAACAATTCAACCCAAA
Organism: Diachasma alloeum; assembly: GCF_001412515.2. Lineage (NCBI taxonomy): Eukaryota > Metazoa > Arthropoda > Insecta > Hymenoptera > Braconidae > Diachasma > Diachasma alloeum. The sequence goes on along the minus strand of NW_021680525.1, from coordinate 236,336 downwards.
ATACCATCATATAAAACTATTCAAATAACCATCAGAGGTAAAATTTAAATATAATGTTAAAGCTAAATTCAAGTTTGTTCAAACACATCCATAAAAAATATACTGTGACAAGAACACACACAATTTGAAATAAATCACACCATTCCAAAATATTCATTTTTGGATTTAATTCTAGTCAAAATAACGAACTTAATTTCAATAATAGCCTTTTTCATACATGTCTTTCTTGATTCGACACAATAAAAAAAATGTCTCGTCGAGTTATTCTTATTTTTCTGTCTTAGTTTTTCGAATCTTAATTTCTATAAATCTTTCATCTCCAAATTAATTGAAAATCCCCTCTTTTAAATACATGACGAGAAAAATATATAGTTTTAAAAAAAAAAGTACGCATCTTTTTAGTGGTAACGAAAAATGTGGCTGCTCTGCTCGGAAACGAAAAAAAACGTGGGTACCCGCAAAATGAAAAATACAATTGATACAACAATAATCCACTCGTGTGATCAGCACGGTGGTCCGAAGCAAAGAGAACGAACAGGCTCGCTAGCGTCGTCTCGATGCCATCAGTCACAAACCTTGTAATTTGTGTTGATGTGACACTCAATAATATTATTCTCGTTTGTGAGAATCAAAATATTGGAGAGACAGATTCCTTTTTACATTTCTGTTGATAATTTAAATTTAAATTACCACAGAACAATAAAAAAAAAGCATAATAAAAGAGCATTAACGTCGCGGCCGCTTGCGGCCGCGGTGGCGGTAGTGACATATAAGAATGGGTTTTGGAAGGGACCCTGAAAATTTTTCCCTTATTTTGTTCCTGTATCTTTTTATGTATAGGATTTCCCATGGTTTCCACCTATTAGGCTTTCGAGAAATTTTTCCGGTTTTCGAGAGGATTCTCCGATTTTCGAAAAAATTAGGAAAAATTCTCCGATTCTAGGGAAAATTTGAAAAAATTCTCTAGTTTTGTTTAAATGCGACAAAATTCTAGGGTTTTTGAGGAAATTCTATGAAAATTCTCGTTTTAGGGAAAATTATAGGATTTGATGTATTATAGATTTGATGTATTTGCTTAAATAGAGTAAAAATTTGACATTACAATGTTCAATAGAAAGAGTTAGATGATTATAAGAAATAAAATTGATGATTATATGAAATAAATATGAAATTTAAGAATACAGGGTGTCCCGCAACCGACCTTTTTCCTTGAAGGGTATTAGAGAGGGTGATTTTTTAAGTGGAAAGTTCCTCTTCCATTATTGGATCCTAGCATTTTTTTGGTCTGACTTTTTTTTGGGGGGGATTGAACTACTAATTTCATGGGCGATTTTTTTTTTAATTGTTAAATTTTTTTTTGTCTTTTTTTATGGGACATGACCTTACAACTAATTGACCAGAGAGAACGCAATTTACTCGCGAAATAAATCAGTATGATCCACAATTACTACTAATTGTTCTTAATTTTTACAATTATGCTAATAATTGATGAGTAATTAATTATTTGGGGCTAAATTTATTTTATTAATTCAATAATTTGAAATTTATTTGTTTTATTTACTTTATTTATTTATTTTTTTAATTTTATTTTTATTTAATATTGCTTGTTTTACATGAAGTACAGAGGCATGTACTGAGGGGGGGAAGGAGGGTGGGAGGATTGAAACGAAATAGGGGGGAGGGTTGCGGAACAAGTCGGAGCCCACATCACGCCTCCAAAAGGGGGGTGAGGATTTTTTTTTCAATTTTTTGTTCTCACTCCGCACGGATTGAGATAAAGGAAGCATTTGTGAGCGTATGGAAGTCACCCCCGCCCCTATCGGGGAGGTAAAAATTCCCATACAGTGAGGGGTGGGGGAACACAAAATACTCACCCCATTTTAGACACAAAACATGTGTCCAAAATGGGGTGAGTATTTTTTTTTTAATTTTTGTTCTTACTCCGCACGTATTGAGGTAAATGAAACATTTGCGAGGGGGTGAAGTCCCCCCCCACGTATCGGGGAAGTTGAAATTTTCACAAAGTGAGGGGAGGGGGTTGAGAAATAAGTCCGAGCCCAAATCATGTGTCCAAAAGGGGGGTGAGTATTTTATTCTTTTTGCTCGGTTCGCACCTTTTGAGGTGAATGTAACATTTGTAAGTGGGTAGAAGTGACCCCTAGACCTATCGGGGAGGTTAAGATTGTCACACAATGAGGGGAGGGGGTTAAGAAATGAGTCCGAGCTCAAATCATGGGTCCAAAAACGGGGGTGAGTATTTTTTCTTCGCTTTTTGCTCTCAGTTCGCATGGATTAGGGAAAATTGGTCATTTCGAGGGGGTGGAAGCCACCCCCGCACATATTGAGGAGATCGAAATTCCCATACAGTGAGGGAGGGGGTTGAGGGACGATTGTGGGCCCAAAACATGTGTCCAAAAAGAGGGTGAGTATTTTTTCTTCGCTTTTTGCTCTCAGTTCGCATGGATTAGGGAAAATTGGTCATTTCGAGGGGGTGGAAGCCACCCCCGCACATATTGAGGAGATCGAAATTCCCATACAGTGAGGGAGGGGGTTGAGGGACGATTGTGGGCCCAAAACATGTGTCCAAAAAGAGGGTGAGTATTTTTTTACAATTTTTTGTTCTCCGCACGTATTGAGGTGAATGAAACATTTCGAGGGGGGGAAGCTACCCCCGCACTTATCGGGGATGTCAAAATTCACATACAGTGAGGGGAGAGAGTTAAGAAATGAGTCCGAGCCCAAATCAAGTGTCCAAAAGGAGAGTATTTTTTTTTCGCTTTTTACTCTCAGTTCGGACGTTTTGTGGTAAATGTAAAATTTTTGAGGGAGTAGATGCCACCCCTACACCTATCGGGTAAGTTGAAATTTTCACAAAAGGAGGGGAGGGGGTTAAGAAATGAGTCCGAGCTCAAATCATGTATCCAAAAGGGGGGTATTTTTTTTTATTTTTACTCTCAGTTCGCACGTTTTGAGGTAAATGTAAAATTTTTCAAGAGGTAGAAGCCACCCTTACACCTATCGGGGAGGTTGAAATTTTCACACAGTGAGGGGAGGGGGTTAAGAAATGAGTCCGAGCTCAAATCATGTATCCAAAAGGGGGGCGAGTATGTTTTCTTCGCTTTTTGCTCTCATTTCGCATGGATTAGGGAAAATTGGACATTTCGAGGGGGTGGAAGCCACCCGCCGCACATATCGAGGAGGTCAAAATTCCCATGCAGTTAGGGGAGGAGGTTGAGGGACGATTCTGGGCCCAAATTATGTGTTTAAAAGAGGGGTAAGTATTTTACATTTACCTCAAAACGTGCGAACTGAGAGTAAAAAGCAAAAAAAAAAATACTCACTCTCCTTTTGGACACTTGATTTGGGCTCGGACTCATTTCTCAACCCCCTCCCCTCACTGTGTACAAATTACCTCCTCCCTGATAAGTATGGAGTGGCTTTCACCCCCTCACAAATGTTTCCTTTACCTCAATCCGTACGGAGTGAGCACAAAAAATTGACAAAAAAAATACTCACCCTCCTTTTGGACTCATGATTTGGGCTCGGACTCATTTCTTAACCCTCTCCCCTCACTGTATGTGAATTTTGACATCCCCAATAAGTGCGGGGGTAGCTTTCACCCCCTCGAAATGTTTCATTCACCTCAATACGTGTGGAGAACAAAAAATTGTAAAAAAATACTCACCCCCTTTTTGGATACATGTTTTGGGCCCATAATCGTCCCTCAAACCCCCTCCATCACTGTATGGGAATTTTGATCTCCTCAATATGTGGGGGGGGGTGGCTTCCACCCTCTCGAAATGTCCAATTTTCCCTAATCCATGCGAACTGAGAGCAAAAAGCGAAGAAAAAATACTCACCCCCGTTTTTGGACCCATGATTTGAGCTCGGACTCATTTCTTAACCCCCTCCCCTCATTATGTGACAATCTTAACCTCCCCGATAGTTCTAGGAGTGGCTTCTACCCACTGACAAATGTTACATTCACCTCAAAACGTGCGAACTCAGCAAAAAGAATAAAATACTCACCCCCCTTTTGGACACATGATTTGGGCTCGGACTTATTTCTCAACCCCCTCCCCTCACTTTGTGAAAATTTTAACCTCCCCGATACGTGGGGGGGGACTTCGCCCCCTTGCAAATATTTCATTTACCTCAATACGTGCGGGCTGAGAAGAAAAATTAAAAAAAAAATACTCACCCCATTTACGACACATGTTTTGTGTCTAAAATGGGGTGAGTATTGTGTGTTCCCCCACCCCTCACTGTATGGGAATTTTAACCTCTCCGATAAGTGCGGCCGAGGGGATGGCTCTTTCACCCCCTCGAAATGTCCAATTTCTCCGAATCCCTACGAACTGAAAGCAAAAAGCGAAAAAAAAACTCACCCCTCTTTTGGACACATGATTGAGAAGACAAAATTCTCACCCCCTTTTGATTTGAGCATGGACTCATTTCTCAACCCCCTCCTCTCACTGTGTGCAGATTTTAACCTCCTCGGTAGGGGTGGGGGTGGCTTCCACACCCTCACAAATGTTTCCTTTATCTCAATCCGTGCGGAGTGAGAACAAAAAATTGAAAAAAAAATCCTCACCCCCCTTTTGGAGGGGTGATGTAGACTCGTTCCGCAACCCTCCCCCCTTTTTTGTTCAAATCCCCCCCTCCTTCCCCCCCCCCTCAGTACATGCTTCTGTACTTCATGTAAAAAAAGCAATATTAAATAAAAATAAAAATGAGAAAATAAAAAAATAAAAAAAATAAAACAAATAAATTTCAAATTATTGAATTAATAAAATAAATTTAGCCAGAAATAATTAATTACTCATCAATTATTAACATAATTGTAAAAATTAAGAACAATCAGAAGTAATTGGGGATCATACTGATTTATTTCGCGAGTAAATTGCCTGCTTTGATCAATTAGTTGCAAGGTCATGCCCCATTAAAAAAAGAGGAAAAAAAAATTTAACAATTAAAAAAAAAATTCGCCCCTGAAATTAGTAGTTCAAACCCCCCCCCCCCCCCC